>NC_135313.1:33776759-34076759 GCF_048772815.1 Callospermophilus lateralis | reverse complement strand
AGGACAATTTAACAATTATCCATTTTTACTGAGGCACAGTCCCTCCCCTACCCCAACACACACACACACACACACACACACACACACACACACACACCTCTTCCTGAGAACAGCTCCAGAATAAACTTTTAAATCTTTCTCTGTCTCTTTATACTCCTGCTGATGTCTTTGTGCCACTTCCAGAGGTGGCCAGGACATCGTAATCTGGATCTGGGGGACTCCATAACCAATCCCCTACCCTTTACCAGAGGCCATGAGGGTTAATACTCAGGCTTCTGACTTGGATTTTGGTCCCTCATTGGGAACTAAATCCCTATAGGCCTTATCTTGATTCTTTAAATGTGGACAGGTGGATCACTAAACCTGTGAGCAAGCAGAACAAGGAGACCCTCTAAAATGATGGCACCACAAAAGAAGAAGGTGGAGTGCCCCTTTACCTATTTCACTATTTTGCCAAAGGCTGGCCTGCCTATGGCATTGCCACATAACTGAATGACAATTCTCCAGTCTAGTTACAACACTAAGTTGTCACACTAGTCATCTGACCTGCTCCAGTGCTCTTTGCCTGAGAATACCACCCGGTTGCTCAGTCCTGAATCAGGAGTGCCTGTGATTGGCCAGGCCACTTGTGGAGATGTAAGGTTTTTAGAGCAACTCTTGTCTTCCTCTACAGAAAGTGGATTCTCACCAACCTCTTCGAGATCCAGTTGGACGCCCCATCATGCACCTGTCAGGTCTTAAACATGCCACGGGGGAAGCCATATTTTGTGATGACATTCCCAGGGTGGATAAAGAACTTTTCATGGCTTTGGTGACCAGTACCAGGGCTCATGCAAAAATTATGTAAGTAAATCAAAAATTTTTTAAAAGCATAGCTAGGGATTCCTTCATAAGAACTCGCCTGTTTCATCTACGATGTCATATACTCAAAGAACCTACAATGAAACAAATAAAGAAAAGGTCACAAGGCCCCAGAGGAGAAAGATTACTATCATAAAATAGAGATACAGTCAGTCATAGGCCTCTTGTTTCCTTCCTAACCTCACAAGACGTGTCCCTGCTGTAGCCTCAGACTGATCTCAAAGGAGTATCTCTGATGCAGGGCTGATATGCAGCTGGTGGAAAACATTGTAGCACACTTCATTATTCAACAATGACCAATATTTTAAGCTTCCAGAGAAGCCAGTCACACTGCCCCTCCCCTAGCACTTGTCACCCCCTACACACAACTGGAAAGTTACTCCCTAGCCCAGTAGGGGGATCCCCTGAACCCAACTCCATGTTAGGTCCATTCTGACTGATCAGGGTGAATTCACTGTTATACGTTCTTATTTTCAACCATGTTCTGTTATGGGGCAAGACACTCAGAAAACACACCAAGTCCCAGCTTTGTCTGAATTGCAGAGTCTTTATTATCTGGCCAGTGACTGCTTCCTGCAGGACCCCAAACTTTCTCTGCAAGGAACAGCCTCAAGCCTGAGGGTTTTAGGATATATAGAGGCAAAAACCTTATCCAGGTTGGCATAGCTGCAAGCAAGCAGGGGTACAGAAGCTGAATTGAGCCATTATGGAATGCAATGCCCATAATCATAATTTCATTTCTGGGTACACTGATATTTCCCACGGGACTTTGCATAATCATAAGAAGAAGAGAAGTGGGTCAAAATGACCCTAGTTGAGTACAAATTAAAGAATGGTTACTAATGTCTAGACAAGCAATCTCTGACAAGGTCCGATGTCCAAGAAAACTGGGAACCAAAAGAGAAAAATTTTACATTCTGTAAGAATTACCATTTTATGTTGCCAAACATGCTATGCTAAGCAACTATTGATAGGTACAGAGACAGAGGTATTCCTATGGCAGAAGCATTTCTTTTATGACATGAAGTCTCAGGGTAAAATGAAATCCGTTTGGTCATTGCTCATATAGCCTGGCCCATGAAAGGTTTGAAGCCCTCAAATCTTGCTGATTTCTACTTCTTAAATATCTCTTTATTTTCAGATCAATAGATTTCTCTGAGGCCCTTGAACTACCTGAGGTGGTTGATGTGATAACAGCTAAAGACATTCCAGGCACCAATGGTGGTGAAGATGACAAATTGTTGGCTGTAGATAAGGTACGTATGGAACACACCTTCCCAGGTGACTTTGGGCAGATAACCACCAAGGTACCACCTTCAGCTGCCCCCAGCTCTTTCTACCAATGGGAGGTAGAAGTGCTACCCACTAGCTCCTCTTTATCTCTAACCTTGTTATTCAGCACTACTTTTCTGGAGTCAGGAAATAATTTAGCATAAGGAAACATTACAGTCAAAATTCAAGTACCATGTGCTCTTGAGACCATTTACCCTCATCTGAAGACTAAATGCGGGGCTAGGGTTGTAGCTCAGAGGTACAGCGCTTGCCTAGCAAGTGTGAGGCACTGGGTTCGATCCTCAGCACCACATAAAAATAAATAAATAAAACAAAGGTATTTTGTCCATCTACAACTAAGAAAAAAAATTTTAAAAAAGAGTAAATGCAAGAAAGTTTTCTATATCAGGATAGAATGCCCTAGAAAGATCTAGAAAGAGAACACCAGGGGCTGGGGTTGTGGCTTAGCGATAGAGCACTCGCCTACCATGTGCGGGGCCCTGGGTTCAAACTTCAGTACCATATAAAAATAAATAAAATAAAAATATTATGTCCAACCATAACTAATAAATAAATAAATAGAGAGCAAGCACCAAAAAACAACCACTCCCTCTAATTTGTTCTGAATTCCCTTCCTTCTTGAACCAACCCTCTTCCTGGGTCCCACCTTCCTTCACACACTCCATTTTTAATAAAGTTGCTCTTATTGTCTCTGACTTTTTTTTTCTTTTTTTATTGTGGTGATAGGGATTGAACCCAGGGCCTTGTGCTTGTGAGGCAGGCACTTTACCAACTGAGCTATATCCCTAGCCCTTTCTCTGATTTTTTAATTCAAAGTTAACAATTATTTATTGAGCACTTGATTTTGGGACCAGACAGTCTAGATTCTTGTTCCAGCCCTTCCACTCCATAACTGTGTGCCCTTGGGTTTCATGATCTGTAAAGAGGAAATGAGCATAGCACCCACTTCACTGTGTAGTTGTAAGTTTTAAATGAGTTAATATATTCAAAGTGCTTTGGACAGTGACTGGCATAATGAAGGCTCTAGTGTTAGGTATTACTGCCATCTCTCAATGAGACCCAAACAATTTCTCCTCCAGCCATGGAGGTTGTTCTTTTAGTTGAACTCCAGCTGAAAAGATTGGCTGTCTGGAACTATGTTAGTCTGCTTGGGTTACCATAATAAAATTCCACAGTTGGGAGGCTTAAACAACAGAAGTCTAGAGGCTTCCTCTCCCAAGTCTAGAGGCTAAGTCCAACATAAAGGTGTTGGCAGGTTGGGTTTCTCCTGAGGACACTTCCCAGCTTATAGAAGGTAATCTTTTCAGTGAGTCCTCGTAGGCATGCCTTTTCTCAAGAGCATTCCATTCTCAAGGGTGTATCTTCCTCTTCTTATAAAGACACCAGTCATATTTTAGTAGGGTTCTGCCCTATGACCTCATTCAACCTTCATTACCTTTGTCAAAGTCCTATCTCCAAATACAGTCACATGGCCGGGGCGGCAGGGCAGGGCGGGGGGGGGGGGGGGGGGGGCGTGGATAGGGCTTCAACATGTAAATTTGCCAGGGCAGGGATGTGGGGGGAGAGGTTACAAATCAGTCTACTATAGGAGTCACATTGAACAAAAAATATTTTACTTATCCTGAAACTCTAAAGTAACATCTGTGAAAGAGATACATGTAAACCAAGCACAACAGAAGACACAGTAGATTCAGTTCACAATCAATCTCATATCTACTCTGGAACTTATATTCACTGAGCAAAATAGAAAATGGAGCTGTCTATATTATTTAAATTTTACATTCAAAGTTTTTAGAAGTTTGAGTCAAACACATATAGTTGAATGAGTCCAATGTGCTCAAAAAATGACATCTAAGATACCAGGCATTGATGAAGTAGAGCTGCCTATTCCTGCCCTAATGTTCTATCTGCTTTATTCATGCACTTTCCACAGGTACTTTGCGTGGGCCAGGTCATCTGTGCTGTAGTTGCAGAGACAGATATACAGGCAAAGCGGGCAATTAAAAAGATAAAGATTACCTATGAGGATCTGAAACCTGTAATTTTCACCATAGAGGTAAGCAGGGGTGGCAGGTCTCACACTAAGATTGTAGAATCAAAAGTGCCTTTGAAAATATCTTAATGTGCAATACTGATTTAGGAATTTTGGAAAGGAGGGGGATTGGCTTTTCCTGGAAAAGTCAGTTTTCTCTGGAAGATAATACTTGTATGAACTGAAATTATCTTTGACTCCAAGAAACATTTTTTTTCCTTTTTTTTTTCCCAAGGAACATTTTTTTTAAAAAATCTCAGTGTAGAAGTTTTTGTCTCACATTCAAAAAGGCTAGCAGTAGTTTGTCCAGGGCTTATGTGGTATCTTAATCTGTCTTGTGCTGCCACAACAGAAATCCTAAGATGGGTAATTTATAATGAATAGAAATGTGTTTTTCATGGTTCTGGAGTCTGGGAAGTCCATGACTAGGTGGTTGCATATGGTGCTTCATCATCCCATGGCAGAAGGTAGAAGGTCAATAGAGGGTGCATGTTCATGTGTGAGAGAGAGAGCAAAACTTGCTTTTATAACAAACCCCCTCTCTTCTTGATAAAGAACCTTCTCATAATAACTGCATCAACTCATTCAAGAGAATAGAGCCCTCGTGACCTGATCAACTCTTTAATTTGAAGTTCCTGCCTCACAAGACTATTGTATTAGGGATCGGGTCTCTAACACATGGACTGTGGGGGACATATTTAAGCCATGCACATGGGTTCTTGTGTCAGGGATCCAGCCTCCTTCTACCTAGTCGCTCTGTATGCATAGTTTCCATTCTTCAGGTCACCTCTGGTCCTCAGTGGCTACTGAAGTTCTGGCCATTAAACCCACATTCCAAACAACAGAGAGAATGAGGTAATGGGGACAGGAATACCCGCTCTCTTTCAGGACACTTCACAGTTATAAATGCCTAATTATATTTCATTGATTAGAACCTAGTCACGCGCCACACCTACCTTCAAGGGAAGATGGAAAATGTAGATTTTATTCCATGTGGCCATGTCTCCACTAAAAATTGGGGATTCTATTACTTGTGGAAGATAATGAGAATGGATATTGAGAAAAATAATGTTTCCAAGGTGGAGCCCAAAAGTAGTGAGAAATTTATGGTGGAATTTCATGGAAATTTTACACTCTCAATTGGAGTCTATATAATGGACTTCAGATAATATTTCCAGGAAAGCGAATGGAGAACACAATTCAAGTGAGGATGGGTATGTTAGCTCACTTTTCATTGTTGTAATAAATACCTGAGATAATCAACTTACAAAGAGAAAATATTAATTTTGGCTCACAGTGTCAGACCAATTCATAGTCAATTGACCCCGTTGCTTTGGGGCCTATGGTGAGGTAGTATTTCATGGCAGCAGTGCATGGTAGAGCAAAACTTGTGGCTGAGACAGGAAGAAGAGAAAGAGGAAGGGACTACAGTCCCACAGCCCCCTTCAAGGACACACCCCCAGTGACCTAAAACCTTCTTCTAGGCCCCACTTCCTCAAGTTTCCACCACCAAGCCTCTGGGGTACATTTTAGATCTCAACTGCAGCAGCTAGGATTTGCAAGTTCTAAGAGACAGGTTCAGAACTAATTTGTTTGTGTGCTTATGACAGGTCATAAAAAGTATTGAAGACCCTAGTGAATCATTTGAGCATTTAAAATGTTCCTAAAAGGTACAAATTGCTTAATATTTAAATAACTTTTAAAAAATATTTCTTAATATTTCTAAACCAAATTAACTCTGCTCCAAATTCCCATTTGCCAAGTTGGCAAAGAGTCTAGGCCATTTTTCTTGGCTCACTCACTTTCCCTGGGTTGTCCTAGGATCTTAATACGGGTTTTTGAAATTTCAATTTGAACCCCAATTTTACCAAGGGGGAAATTGCACCCAGAGGATACACCATGAAATTTTCTGAGATTCAGAGTGTATAAGGGATCTAGAGTTTCCTCAATAGGATGATCCAGAATCAGGAAATAATTCTTTTGTGACCAAAAGCAGGTGATAAGAGTCATATATACCAATACAGATTCATTCCTCTATTAATTTGTTTATTTATATGAATCTGTATTACACATAAATGCACACAAGGTGGTGTAGAGTAGTGGTTAAAAGGACAAGTGCAAGAACCAAACTGGAAAAATTGAATTAAGGCTGTACTACTTACTAGCTGTGTAACCTTAGGCAAGTTACTTAATATCTCTATGCCAGTTTCTTCATCTGTAATCTGGGGGTAATAATAATATGTCTCATCATAAAACTCATCATAAAACTAAATGAGTTCATATGTACGAAGTGTTCAGAACAGTGCCTGGCTCATAATTAGCACTCACTAAAAACAGCATTTGTAAGAAAATTATATGCCTTGATCTCATTGAGTTAGAGCCTGCAAATCTCAGTTACTATTTACAATATGGAAATAAACATCCCTGTACATGCAGAGGGTGACTTATTGAGATCTCAGTATAGCATAACATGAAATTTTCAACTATATGATTTGTTTTTTGTGGCTTTGAGAAATCAGATGTTCATTATGAAGCAAGATGTTTCTGAAAACTGAGCCTGGGCTTGAACACTGCCTCCCTCACTTCTTTGCAGCATGACTTTGAGAAAGTTATTTTCACCTCTCTAAGCCCAATCTCTTTGTTTAGAAAATCGAGATAATCATGAAATTAATGTGAAAAGACATGTAAATATACTGTTATTGTACAGTGCATGGTGCAAATGTTATCACTGTTATCATCATTAGCAAGAAAGGCTGTGACACCTGGGTTTGGGGAGTCTAAGAAGGTAGCAGAGGAGTGTCCTTCTGAAGTAATGGAAGACAGCTGGGATCCGCAGGTTAAGTAAGGATCAGTTGCTGGTAGGTCAGTCCGTCCATAGAATGGAATGGCGTCCAGTCTTCATAAGTGAATCAGTTCATCTTATTGTCATCACCAAAACAAAACAAAACAAACACACACACACCATGGAACAAAGAACTGGGAAGGCTCTTGTGATACATCCCAAATACTCAAAGAAATGAACAAACTTTCTATATTATTTTCAAGATGTCTTGCCCCAGGATGTGTAAGGACCCGCCAATTGTGCCTCAACACAGCCTCAATTTTTCAGATTCTTGAGTTAGGGGATCTTGCATGTGAGCCTAGTCTAATATCAGTGGTTTTTCTCAAGGAGAAGGTGAAAAAAGGGGAACAGAAACTCACTTATAGACATTGGGACCTATTGCCTGTTCCCTAGAGATCCATATTAAAAATGAGGAATGAGCATTTATCATCCTGGACCATCCTACTGCCCCCAGACCTCAATTCTCAGCATCCTTCTTAACATTTCACTAATTCTTGCTGGTTTTCTCTGCAAATCTGAAAGACAATCCTTTTGACATCCCTCTCTACAGTGGCCTGCTGCTCCACTTGTTTACTTGACACCTTTCATACATCCCAGGAGACAGTTATTTGGGGGAGCATAGTAACTTTCATTAGAGAAAAAAACAGCTGATGGAAGAAAAAAGTAGGACTAACTGGCTTTTGTGATTTCCCCTGTTACACAGGATGCCATAAAACACAATTCATTCCTATGCCCTGAAAAAAAACTTGAGCAAGGAAACATTAAGGAGGCATTTGAAAAAGTGGATCAAATTGTTGAAGGTAAGCAACTCAGGATAGCTAGTAGAATTTTGCCTGATTGAATACTGAACAATACCTCAAGAGCATGTAATTTCTCACCAAAGAGATCATCCTCCAGAATCTTGGGGCTTTGTCGAATTTATATCTCTTCCTTTCAAATTATGTGTGGGATAGGGAGATAGATTAATTGGTAGAGTACTTGCTTCGAATCCTCAAGGCCATGGATTCAATCCCCAGCATCATCATAAAAAAAAAAAATCAAATTGTGTGTATGTGTGTGTGTGTGTGTGTGTGTGTGTGTGTGTGTGTTGTATTTGGGGGGTGAATGGTAGGGAGCAGCAGAATAAATAGAAGAAAAATCCCTAAGATTGTGATTAGTTAAGGGTAGAGTAAGGAACAAGCTGACACATTTAACTTCCACAACTGTTGTCTCCAGTTGCTATAAGACACATGTCTGATTCCTTAGTCAGAGCAAATGCAAACTAGTCAGTCCATGTCTTAGTTGCTTTTGAATTCCCCCAAGATGGTGGCCTCCAGGCAGCATACACCTTCAGAAGTTGTCCTGTGCTTGTGCTTAACAGGAGAGGTCCATGTAGGAGGACAGGAACACTTTTACATGGAAACACAAAGAGTGCTTGTTATTCCAAAGACAGAAGACAAAGAACTGGACATTTATGTGTCCACACAGGATCCAGCCCACGTGCAGGTAAGATCAAGGGTCTTCCCCAACTCCCCACCTTCGTAATTCCATCATGGCAGGCAAGCCCCACAGCTCCATAGTTGATAACCATTTACCTACAAAACTTTAGAATCCAAGTATTGAACACCTGTAAAGCAGCTTAGACCTCAGAATGTTTTTATTATTTTTTCTGGCATTATCAAGTAATAAAAGAAGAGCCATGGTCACTTTAGTCTATTTCCATTAGGCTTAGATTAATTCTCAGATTGGATGACACCACTAAATTATTTTTTCTCTAAAATAATCATTAGAGATAATCTTTAGAGTCAGCACATTACCTTACAGAACATTTTTTTACTTCCCCAGCCACAATGTGCTCTAGGGTTTAGTTGCATACATACCAGGAATTTGCTGGTTTTTACCACTGTGGGACTTTAGGTCTAGGCATTTGACTTGGAATCCAACTTAGAACAAGAATCCAGGGATGTGACAGTTTCCCTTCTGGTAAATTCCATTTTTTTTTCTGGAAGAACTATTCTGTGAAGATTAATGAACTAAGCAGAGCTCCATAAGACAGATTTGGACTATCCACTTTTTTACCAAAGGTAGATGTGAACATATTCTGCTGTGATGTTGTGTTTCCGGAAACAAAACAATTCTTTGCCATTTCCCTCTTAGAAATCTTCCTGTTATCTCACTTTTACAGAAAACAGTGTCCTCTACTCTAAACATCCCCATCAACAGGATCACCTGCCATGTCAAACGAGTGGGTGGAGGTTTTGGAGGAAAGGTGGGAAGGCCATCTGTGTTTGGGGCAATTGCAGCAGTGGGTGCTGTCAAGTAAGTATGCTAGAGGACATAGAGGGTGCAGAATGTAGAGTCACTTTGGCTTCTGTCATAGTCACTGTCATAGTCCTGGCAATTCAGTCTCTGTTTATAAAATGTAGATATTAATACTTACCCTCTGGGCTGGGGATGTGGCTCAAGTGGTAGCGCGCTCACCTGGCATGCGTGTGGCCTGGGTTTGATCCTCAGCACCACATACAAACAAAGATGTTGTGTCCGCTGAAAACTGAAAAATAAATATTGAAATTCTCTTTCTCTCTCTCTCTCTCTCTCTCTCTCTCTCTCTCTTAAAAAAAAAAAAATACTTACCCTCCCACTCTTCTTCATTTATTTTGGCTGTTCTTCAGTACTGAGGGTTGAACCTAGAATCTTATGCACACTATGTAAGCACTTTCCCACTGATCTACATCACCAGCTATTTTCTTTTCTTTTTTTTTTTTTTTTATTTTTTGAAAGACAGTCTTGCTATGTTGCTCAGGTTGTTCGCACACTCCAGGCCTCAAGTCATCCCAAGTAGCTAGGACTATAGGTACGCAGCACCATGCTCAACCTTCCCACCCTTCTAGAGTTATAGCAAAAGTCAAATATATCCAGAACTTTGAATAAGTTAATATGCTTTAAATAGATAAAGTGGTCTTATGGCTGAATACCTCCAGAGCTGGAGCTGCCCATTCTTGAGCTTCAGAGAAGGTGGCCTACAGGTAGAATATGGCACTCTGTCCAAGTGGATTATTCTCTGACTTTCCGTTCAACTCTCAACTCCAAAACAGTTTGGAGTGATGAAAGAACCCCACCCCATCCTCTGCCTTGCTGCATGTGGGAAGTACCACCCCCTCAAACTGTTTATCTCAGTGGACAGATGACTTGTCCTCAAAGAGGGCTCCTAGGGGCTGGGAGTGTAACTCAGTGGTAGAGTGCTTGCCTAGTACATGCAAGACCCTGGGTTCCATCTCCATCATGGGAAAAAATGGGAGGAGCGGGTGGTTCCTGAGCTAACTGCTGCAATGGAAAACTCACCAATTCAGTTGCCATTCATGCCTCAACATTCATGTGTGGTAGGTGCTGGCTTTTCTGTTACTCATTCATTTTCTATGGCTGTTTCTTTGGTATTTTGTCAGAGGCTTCATTAATCTGTAATGTCCCCAGTTACTGCTTCCTTTGACAACCTCCGTGTAGTTCAGAGCATGTGTCTTAGTCTGCAGGTGGGAAAACCAGGATCTGAACCTCATCTTCATTCTTTCCATATCTAACCCCTCTCTATCTCAACCACAAGGGATCCAAGTAATTAAGAGAGAATCAGTTCTTTGTGTTCCCACAAGGCCTTGGGCCTTTCAGAGTTCTCAAATGTGACTGCACATTGGAGTCACATGGGGAACATTTAAATCCCAGCACCTGCACTTTCCATCACCAACCAAGGGATTGGAATATTCCAAAACTTCCCCAGTGGTTCCATTGTACAGCCAAGTGTGGGAACCTGTGCCTTAAAATACAACCCTGCCTTCATGCACAACTGCCATACATTATGTGACCCGCCCTCCCCCCAACACCTGGAACAGTGTTCCCAAACCTCCTGGGTATTAAAAGTCTCCTGAGATTGTAGAAGTTCCTGCCTCCCCATGCCAGCCCCACTGATTCAGAATTACCAGACAATGAACCCGGAATCTTTACATTGAACTGATGTTTTTATAGTACTGTTGTTAACTTTGCATTTATCTATTCAAGCTCTCTCCTTTATAACTAGCTGCAGAGAGATGCATAATAATGGGATCTGGGTGAGGATCACACTTGAAGGTCAATTTGAAGCCATAATAATGCAATTTAACTGTCATGTGACATTAATCCCTTTAGCTAGATTTTCTCACACTGAATTATCGATCACAGAGATAATAGTCATTTAGTCATACATTAATTCACATCAATGTCTAGTACATACAGCATGCAATTCATAAATCTATATGGGATGGATGGAGAGACAGTTAAATGAATGGCATAAATGAGTGGGAAGGTGGATAGTGGATGAATAGGTAGATGAATGGATAGATGGATATGGGAAGATAAATAAGGGTTGTGTAAATATGTAGGTGGATAGGTGAAGGAGTAGATGGAGGGGAGAGTGGAGGGTTGGGTGGGTGGGATGGATGGGGAATTTGACCCAAATTGGTTTTTTTTAGAACTGGCCATCCCATTCGTCTTGTTCTTGATCGTGAAGATGACATGTTAATAACTGGAGGAAGGCACCCGTTATTTGGAAAATATAAAGTAAGTCTGAAAGATCAAATTATTAAAAATAATTCCTTTTACTTGAATGGTTTTCTTCTTTTTTACTAATTTTGAATTTGTAAAAACAATCTTATTGTCTAAAACATTAATGAAGATGCTATATATTTGAATATTCATAGCATTTCGTGCTATGGATACAATATCTTTATTTTATTTTTATGTGGTGCAAAAGAACAAACCCAGTGCTTCACATATGCTAGGCAAGTGCTCTACCTCTGAGCCACAACCCAAGTCCTAGGTGGCACTGTTTATGGGATTGTATCCTCCTGTTTGTAAGAATTTACAAATCTGGTTTAATAATGAAAATATAATTTGAAGCAATGATAAAAACACTATTTAGGAATAAGATTTTATATTAGTAGCTCCTTAAAGAAAAAAAAAACAGGACTGGGCGGTATACAGAGGTAGTGCTTGCCTAGCGTGCACAAGGCCCTGGATTCAATCCCTAGCCCCACAAAATACAAAAACATGAAGTATGGTAGTGCACAACTATAATTTTTGCTACTCAGGAGCCTGATACAGAAAGATCACAAGCTCACAGCCAGCCTCAGCAACTTAGAGAGACTCTGACCAAAACACAAAATTTAAAAAGGGCCAGGGATATAGCTCAGTGGTTAAGTGCCCCTGGGTTCAATACACAGAACTGGAAGGGAAAAACAAAACTCAAGATACAAACATTGTTACACCAAAACTTCTTGAATGTAAAAATATTATTTTATAGTAGAAATGTTTGGAAACATTTGGTCTATTTAACTGCAAAATCATTTTTTATGAAAGTTTCCACTAAGTGACCATAAAAGTGTCACAAAACCTCTTTGCAGATGAAAAAAACAATTGGATTTAAAATTGTAAAGCCAGGAGCAGAGGCACATGCCTGTTGTTACAGCTACTTGAGTGGCTGATGTGGGAGGAGAGCTTGAGTCCAGAAATTCAAAACCAGCCTGAACAACATAAAAAAATCTCATCTTAAAAAAAAAAATACTTCTACTGCATTAACTGCATTTTTATGCAACTGTAGTATAAACACTATTAAAATTATTTGCTGGCATCTAGTTGACAATGCCACTTTTCAAGTTTGTAATTGAGCAGGGCACCATGGTACACAATTGTAATGCAAGCAGCTTGGGAGGCTGAGGCAAAAGGATCATGAGTTCAGAGCCAGCCTCAACAATTTAGCAAAGCCTTGAGCAACTCAGTGAAAGACCCTGTCTCAAAATAAAATATAAAAAGGGCTGGAGAAGTGGCTCAGTGGTTAAGCGCCCCTGGGTTCCATCTGTGGTACCCCCGCCCCCAAAAAAAACACCTTGAAAAAAATTTGTGATTGAGCTGTTAGCATAGTTCTAATGTAATACAAAGCGTGACAGACATTTTTATCTGGGCATTGCTTGTGGCATACACACAGTTAGATTCCCTATCTGACTTTGTCATTCCCTTAGATTATTGCAGTATCCATACTACTAAAATCACAGCTTCCCATTCCACAACGCTATTTTATTTCTTCTGTTGGCATTAGTAATTTTTATAATTAGAGAGAAAGGAAGTGTGGTTGGCCATTAAATTTTTTTATTTACCTTCGAATGCACAGAAATTAATAGTCACAGCTATTATTATCTTCTAGGACCAAGAGCAATTAGAGGCTAACTGCTGGAATTGTGGCAGTTACTGTTTTTAGGATGGATCTTGTGTCTTTTGTTTTGGCCTGGATTATATATTAGCCTTTATGTCATGGTTATGAGACTGTTTCAGTAATAATACTTATTAAAGAAGTTCTGAATTGTTAACATTTTGGTAATTATCATAATGCAAAATATAATTAAAAAGAGAGAAGTAAACTTTTTGAAAAATCCAAATTTTATCTTACTTTTAAAGAAATATAATGTCACTTCCAATATAATAATATATATAATATATTATAAAATATAATAATATATATGCATACATAGGTGTAAACATATCCTCATTCAGACTTGCTAATTATATTTTGCTTGGTTATTCAGAACTGGTTGTAAATTAGCATAATAGATATTTTGCATAAATAATTATTTCCAAAATTCTTGAAAGGTTTATCCTAAACAGTTGAAGAATTCTTTCTGCTGCCTTATACAGAGTACTATTTGGCTTAGCAATTCTCATGAAAAGTCAAAATCAAACTTCAGTCTAGAATTTGTCAAAACTATCATACATTTTGAATTTGTGGGTTTTCCTATAGTTCTTAACTGCTCTGTGGTCTATTATCTGATATCTTTCTTGCAATAGATGATGAGAGCCATACAGTTATATAATTTCTTCAGGTGTATTATCTTTGTTTTCAGAAGGGCAGAAGGACCAGGGCCAGTCATCTTTTTGTAATACCAGAATAGAGGGTGAAGATTTTTCTCTTCATTCATCTTATCCAAACAAGATGGTCCAAGTGGGTGGGAGGGAGGGGAATAGCAACATCAGAAACCTGTGATCTGCCCTAAGCTCCTCCCCGGCAGTTACAAGAGCACTGGCTCACATTCTCTAGGTCCTGTAACCATCTACAAAGCACCTTCCCTGCCTAGGGAATTGAGAGTAGCTATTGCTGCACATCCAATTGCTGACCTCAGTTCTACAGTGTGTTCCATAATGAGAGACCCTGTGATTCATCCCAGGACATTCTGGAATCTCAGAAACTTTTCCACAAGGAGAAAACCACAGACTAAATTAAAAAGAAAGCCAGTAAAAAGTGAAGGAAAATCTCCCAAGAATAAGGAAGACAAAAGTGGCAATTACACACTGAAAGACAAGCAAAAACTTTAACTGTGAAGCACAGAAAATTACATGTTGAGCGAAGAGGGCTCAGCAAAATTCAGGTCCAAAGAGGTCTTCGTCAATCAGACTGAAAAACAAGGCATGGTACACCATAGAGTGAACAGGGAGCAAAGTCTGTCCCCAGTTGTGCTCAGTAGGGGAACTTGGCTGTGGATGCTCTTGGCATGTTAATTTTAAACCTATCAGTAAAATGTCCATCATTTGGTGACAGGTGGGCTTCATGAACAATGGGCGGATCAAAGCTCTAGACATTGAGTGCTATATTAATGGAGGATGCACACTGGATGAATCAGAGCTGGTATGTGTATCAAAAAATAATCATGTTGGGCTGGGGATATAGCAAAAAACTACGGCTGCAGTGGTGCATGCCTGTTAATCCCAGCAGCTTGGGAGGCTGAGGCAGGAGAATCTAGAACTCAATGCCAGTCTCAGCAACTTGGCAAGGCCCTAAGCTACTCAGTGAGACCCTGTCTTTAAATAAAGTATAAAAAGGGGCTGAGGATGTGGCTTAGTGGTTAAGTGCCCCTGGTAGCATTAAAAAAAAAAAAAAAAAAACTAACCACATCCTTAATTGTGAAAAGAGTGCAAAATTTCCAGATGAGTCTTTACTCATTGTACTTGATTTTTAAAGAAAAGGAAGGATAGGCAGGATGTGATGGCCAATAAATGTGAATATCTCCTTTTACTTTAGGTAACAGAATTTCTTATACTAAAGCTGGAAAATGCATATAAAATCCGCAACCTCAGATTCCGGGGCCGTGCATGCATGACAAATTTGCCATCCAATACAGCTTTTCGTGGGTTTGGCTTCCCACAAGGAACCTTGGTGACAGAATCTTGCATCACAGCTGTGGCAGCCAAATGTGGCCTCCCGCCAGAAATGGTAGGAATGTAATCAGGTCATAACCGAGGTTGGTGAAGAGTCAGACTAGGGGGCAAATTGGCTACCTTGTCCCAAGGAAATGCACTAGAAAAAACAAACAAATGAGTCCTGGCTCAGCATTCAATAAATTAAGAGATACCTACAAGAACTCATCTCCTCCTATCTTCTTCCCTCCTAAAGCAAAAATTTCTTTTTCTTTTTTTTTTTAATTTATATACAAATAATTACCCACAAAATATTCAAACCACACTGAAATAATCAAAGTAAAAAGTGAACATCTTCTTTCTCATCCCTCATTTCTGTTGGTCAAAGGTAACTATTATTAAGAGTCCCATGTTTACTTTTTTATCTTTACCCATCCATTTGTATTCATACATATATATAAATATTGACATACTCTCTATATATGTGCACATAGTTACTTATCGAAATGGAACCATAATATACATATCATTCTATACATTTATTTTTCTACCTGACAATATGTCATGGTCATCTTACCATGTCAGTGGAATGATCTATTCTTTTTTTTTTTCATGACTTTGTAATATGATACACCTTTAGGTTGTGACTCATTTTGATTATCAAAATCATGTTGCAATAAACATCTTGGTTACATATGTATCAAGGGTGTATTTTACCCCATTGTGTAGGTGTATCTAGGATAAACTAAACTTATAGAAATGGACTTCTGGTGCACTGAAAAGCTTCTGAGAGATACTGCCAA
This sequence comes from Callospermophilus lateralis, assembly GCF_048772815.1. Classification (NCBI taxonomy): domain Eukaryota; kingdom Metazoa; phylum Chordata; class Mammalia; order Rodentia; family Sciuridae; genus Callospermophilus; species Callospermophilus lateralis. The sequence continues at coordinate 34,060,744 of NC_135313.1, read as the reverse complement.
ATGAATACCCTCTAAAAATATTATTTTATGTAATATACTAGAAAGCACACAGGTTGTACAGTATACTAGAACAGGGAGAGGCAGCCTCGGTAATTGGGGTAATTGTTGATAATACTCTTTTACTTCTCACACATTCCAATCAGACCCTAGTCTACTTTTTCCACTTCCAGCCTCTTTCTGCAATATAGACCCTCTGCACCAGCAAGGACTCTCTAGGCATTGTTTCTTGAACTTCTTTATCCCTAAATTCAACAGGGACCTCCAGGTTTATACTTTGTGATTGTCGAGGAGATTGACAAGGGTCTCCACACAAAAGAACACCTAATATTGTACCAGGGAAACAATAGATTTCTTAAGAGACATCAGATAAATGTATCATGGGCACAAAGGAAGAAGACATCACAGTGGCTTGAAGGGAGAGGAATCAGGAAGAACTTTCTGGAGAAGATGGCACTTGAGATTGGCCTTGAGGAACAATAGGTACAAGTGGTGGGAAGGTAATCTAGGCAAGAAGTACCCCAAGAACAAAGAGAGTCACTCTTTGTGGCTCAGTTTCCTTATCCATAAGATGAAGACAAGACCATTCACTTCAATAGTGTTCCTGCAGAATCGAATGAATTCTCATTCATTAAAATATTTGTTCTCATAAAATACATAGTATTATTCCAGTGTTGTCGCTGATAACAACACAGTAATCCTTTTATTGTTATTGGAACAAGATGGGGATAATGAAAAACCCCTGGGTATTTCTCAATAGACTTTTTTCTTTGAGTGTTCCAAGTTCCCAAGCTATAAAACACACCCTATTCAAATAAATTCTTTAAAAAACTTAACCATACATTCCAAAGGCAATTGGAAAACTTAGAGGAGATTCTCTGTCATTATATACAAATATATTCCTCTGTAGCAGAACAAATCCTCAGTTATGACATTAAATCTTGGTTTTAATAGACTGTCTATCAGCTCTGCTTCATCCTCTGAACCTTGTGGGGAAAAAAGAAAAATCTGCTTCCCTAGGCCTAGGGCATGGCATTATCCACTGCCTGCCACTTCTGGGGGTAGGGGAGCTACCTTAAAATATGCATTAATGAAGAGATTTTAAAAATTGTTTTCACAGCACCACATGCTATTCAAAGAAAACAAGAAAAAAAAATGACCTTCCCCCTACCAAAGTTTGTAGTTTAATGGAAAGACTTTTTAAGTGTGTTTGGTGGTCAGTGTCTGTCTTACCACAACTACTGACTGTATTTCCCATCTCCTTCAGATTAGGGAGAAAAACATGTATAAGACAGTTGATAAAACCATCTACAAACAAGCATTCAGCCCTGAGACCCTGATAAGATGTTGGAATGAATGTCTGGAAAGATCTTCCTTTCACAGCAGAAGAATGCAAGTGGAAGAGTTCAACAAGAAGAACTACTGGAAGAAGAAAGGCATTGCCATTATCCCCATGAAGTTCTCTGTGGGCTTTGCTGCAACAAGCTTTCATCAGGTAAGTCACCCTCCTGGCAGAACACTCCTGGCCCCATTGCCTCCCACTACTCAGAAAGGAACAGGAACCCACAACACCTGCTGTGCTTTCTGAGCTCAAGGGTCTCAGGGAACAGGGTGGGGGAAAATAGGCTACTCCTCGTCTGTATACCCAGAGACCACAAAACTTCTTGGTGTCCTGCTAAGTCTTAGGCAGAGAAGTCATTCCATTTTGCTCTCCCAGCTGGCAGTTTCCTCTCTAAAGAATCTGTCAGTTCTGGTGGGGAAATGGGAGTGGGCATTAGAAATCTTCCAAGGTAAATGTGCAAATGGAAGAGGCAAGTCATTCACCAGCCAAAGGAAAGAGGAAGGTCAGCATGCAGATGAGTCACTTAAATAATGTGAGGACTGGGACGGACAAGTCTTCCCTGTATCCCAATGAGTCATGGGCAGGAAGGCTGTTAGAAAACTGGGAATGGTTGTTACGCCATTACGGACCACCAAAATTAGAAAACCCAGCAACTGGGAAAAATCTTACACACATTAGATCTCCTTGTGTGTATGTCAAAGCAAGTTATTTAACCTCTCTGAATCTCAGCTTCCTCCATCATAAAATGTTATAATAATAATCTCTCTCTTCAGACTGATGAGGATTCTGTGAAATATGGAATGCAGAGCACTTGGCAGGGTTCCTGGAACACTGGAAGTCACCCAGGACAGCCCTAAGCCCCTCTCCAGGCCAGCCCAGAGGGACCTTCTCGGGTTCTTGCTCCTATGGGTAGGATGAGATGTCCTGGGCTTCTGAGTCACATTTCTTTTCCAGGGAAAGGTACCTATTCTATAAACAGATGAGGAAGTTTAGCTAGAAAGTCTGCAAGCTGGACTGGATCAATGGCTGGGATCCCAGACAGCTGCCTGTATGGTTTCTTTCTGACACCAAATATTCTGTCTTTTCCAATACCAACTGAGAGGGACACAGAGCACCTGTGCCTTCTGGGGGTTCACCAGCCCAGAATCCCCCCACCCGGACAGGTGGGAAGGGCTGAAGGATGCTCACACTCATGCACACTCACATGCACACACCAGTCCCCTCATCCTAAAGTCACCTAGGCATCCATGAGTTATCTCATTAACAGACAAAAGACAGTCCTTCCCCCCATGCCCCGCCCCATGTGTCTCTTCATTCAGCTCTCCCTGAGTTGTGTCTTTTATAATGAATTGGTAAGCATCATAAGGAATGTGCTTTCCTGAGTTCTTTGTTCCAGAAAATGACCAAAACTGAGCAGGTCTAGTGAAAATCCCAAATCAACTGTCAGCAGGCAGACTGTGAATAGTCTGGCACCCCATTTGACCTTGGTGTCTGAAATGAGTGAAGTCTCCTGGGACAATAACACATTCCAGGGTTTTAGAAGCTCTGTACCAAGAACCAACTACAAAGACTAAATAATAATTTTTTGTTCTATCACACCTCTCTTCACCTAGATGTTCACTTCTCACTAAACCACAGCCTCACTGCTCTCATCCATGGGAGCCAACTCCTCATCTCACCAAAAAATAAATAAACAAATAAATCAAGCAATGACTTTAAATCTCCATCTGAAAGGCCTTGTCTTCCCCTCAGTTCTAAATTGATGCACCAGGAACCAAGGCTAGGAGTGGAGAGGTGTTATTTCAGGTCAGCTGATGACTCACAATGTAGGATCAGATCCCTTACTCTCTACTGACAGTGAGAACAGTGTTCTCAGAGGGAGTCCAAGACCCACAGTGGGGAAAGACTGTTATTAGCGCCTACACACTTTGGCATTCCCCGCCCCTCCAAGCCTTCCTGGGGCCTTCAGGCATCTCCAGACAGGAATGGGCTGAAATCTTAATCCCTCCTTCTTCCACCTTACCATCCATCTACTCTGCAAACTTTTGTAGAGTGTCTCTGTGATTCAGATCTGCTCGAAGTTCTCCATAGGACACAAAGGTGCACAGGATCAGGGGCCCTTTCTTGGCAGAGTTTGTTATCTCTTGTTTTAGTCCATGAACACTATTTATGCCACAAAGTAGGTAGATTAAAACAACAAATTTATTCTCTCACAGTTTGAGAAACTGAAAGTCCAAAATCAAAGTATCAGCAGGTCTCTCCCCTTCTGGATTCTGGGAAGACTCCTTCCTTGCCTCTTCCAGCCTCTGGTGGCTCCTGCTACTGCTTGGCTTATGGCAGCATAATTCCAATGACCAACTCATCTTTCCATAGGCACCTTCCCTGGTGTCTTCACATGGTCTTATCAGGACACCTGTCACTATAGACCCTCTCATTTAGTCTAACTTCACCTTAAGTAATTATATCAGCAAAGACTGTTTCCAAATAAGGTTACATTGGAGGTGCTAAGTGGCATGAATGGCAGTGGTTGGAGTAGCAGCAGGGAGACAGGAACATTATTCAACCCAATTCTTCTGGTAAAAGGAACTACAGAGAAGGGGCGGATTGATCTTTTCCAGATGGGATGAAAAGCATTCAGGGGAATGTTAACAGAACAGAGACTGTGGGTATAAGTCTGGAGTCTGAGCAGACAGGGAAAGATCAGGAGGAGGAGCAATCCAGGAATAGAGAACAGCATAAGTAAGAGTCCAGGTCAGAGAGGAACAGCAGTGGGGCAAGGGAAGGGATGAAGCTGGAAAAAAGCAACAAAAACAGAACCAAAGGGCTTTATGTTGTTATAGGAGCAGGGTGTTCCCTCACAGGCAATAGGGAGATTTTGCCTACCTTGTCCACTGGCAAATCCTTCTCTCCTTCCTGACTCCATTCAGTTGTCACTTCAGAGACCCCAACCCTGAGCAGCATGGGAGAAGTTGGACCTGTCTGCTGATGTCTCCCAGGGCCCCTATATCTCAGAGTGTCACTGATCATGGTATACTATGATGCCTGGATTCTACCCTGTCTCCCCATTTTGTTGTGAACTACTTGAAGAAGAACCACGTCATGTTCCTTTTCATATGTGTAGAGCTAATAAAGTATTAAATTCATTTGCTTTATGGTCAGCCAGGGACTTTAAGCAGGAGCCAACTTTCAAACATTTGGAACCAATACTCACAACTCCTGAGGTTTCTAAAAGTATTCTGACTGCCCGGGTTCCTAAACTGCTTTACAGGTGACTTTTTGCACAAACCAGAAGTAAGCTTGAGAATTGTACCAGAAAACCCTGCCTCTCTGACCCTCAGTGCTCTGTGAGATGTATTTCCCCATCTGATTTTTTTTCTTTTTCTTTTTCTTTTCTTTTTTCTTTTTCTTTCTTTCTTTCTTTTTTTTTTTTTTGAGGGGGATACTGGGAATTGAACTCAGGCCATTGAGCCACATCCCCAGCCCTATTTTGTATTTTATTTAGAGACAGGGTCTCACTGAGTTGCTTAGTGCCTCGCTTTTGCTGAGGCTGGCTTTGAAATCTCAATCCTCCTGCCTCAACCTCCTGAGCCACTGAGATTACAGGCATGTGCCACAGCACCCAGCTCCCCACCTCATGTCTTACTTTAAACTTCCTGAGTGCCACCTTGCACTGAGCTGTGCCTTCTGGATTGTTTTATAGGCAGCTGCACTTGTTCATATCTACACAGATGGGTCTGTATTGGTCACACATGGAGGCAACGAACTAGGACAAGGGATTCACACAAAAATGCTGCAGGTAAAACAAGTGTAATTAAATCAATAATTTCTATCACATTGTTGACATGACTGAAATTTGGGTAAATGATGATTCAAACTCTAACACCCTGACTATTCAGTTGAAAGTCTTCTTACATACAAAATACAGTTATTGAGGTGGCAGAAATCCCACATGTGTGTAATACTGCTCCAGGGCATAGGGATGGAGGCGGTTGTTAGTGAAGATGCCACTCATGAGCCCATAGAGCATATGGAGGGTGTTCCATGCTGGTTTATCAAGAGAGGAGTTTTTCAGGTATTCTATTTTAAGACCAGTAGGTATATTTTTTTATTTCACACAACAATGTTAGGTTGCTGGCATTTTATTTGAAGAGCAGATATTTCATCAACTATCATCCTATATTTTAAAAGGATATGTTAATATATACATATACATGGAAAGTAGGAAGAATATCTTAGAAGAATAAAAGAATAATCCCCTATATTGAATACATTTAACCTTGTGACAAATGTATTCGATTGTTACAGTGCACATTTAGAACTTTTCATTATCAGAATATTTTCATTATCAGAATATTTCATTATCAGAATATTAGAACGACATTTTACATGGTTCTAAAGTACTCCTCACTCAGTTCAGTTTCCTTTTAACCCCATCGTCCTCCTTGCTCCCACAACTGCCACTGATATAGCTGCAAGATCTGGGCCTAACCAATTCCGAACCTCAACCTGCTGCAGGAAGAGAGGGAGTGACTCATGTAAGCCAATCAGTGTCCCAAACAGGTAGATGCTAGAGATTATGCTGTAGGCCCGGAGTGGCTGGCAATTCTGTGCCATGTAAATAGCCTGTCTACTGTTGTAAGGAACATGTAGAAAAAATAATAATAATAAAGCAAGAGGCCAAGAGAACTTAAAAGAACATAAAGTTCCTACCTGTAGACATAACCTGACACTAGCTCCATCTGTCCTTCTCAGTTGAATGAACCAGTACATTCTTTTTGGATTTTCACAGCTAAGAAACAATAATATTTTCTTTTTTTTTTTTTCTTAATGTTGCATCTTTGTGGGAAAACTCAATAGTTAGTGGCCTTAATTAAAAGATTGGCATTTGGGGACAAGAACAAATACATACCTACAGACATCTTGAGAAGGTGTTTTTACAAAAACAAACAAACACAAAAAAAGCTGACAGCAGCCAAAATAGTGCTTTTTTTTCTTCCTACCTTTCTCCTTCTCATTTCTTTGCTCCTCTTTTTTTTTTCATTTCTTTCTGATTAAATATCTTAACTTCTACATGTATTTCCTAGAGAAGCTAGAAGAAAACAAACAGAAAATAAGACCACAAAGAGCAAATACTAGAGAAGTATAAACAAGAGGGAACAAATAGAAGAAAAAAAGGAATAAACTAAAGTTAAGATGAGATGAAGGCAAGAAGGAAGACCTCACAGTCTTTCCAAGTTCATCTGACACCAACAGACTTCAGAGCAAATTTTGAGTCAATCAATCTAATTAATCTCTATCTATTCATCATCTGTCTCAATTTCTTCCTATCACTCCAACAAATAAGTTCCTAAAAAAATCTCAACTTTAATGTTCTAAAGGCAGAAATTTGAAAAGAAAAAGCACTTTGACATATTATCAAGACAAAAAAATACCCCTTAAAAACCAGAGTAAGGTACTATTGAAAAGTTATTTTAATGCATACATTAAATGAAATTAATGCATGCATGCATATTTAAAATTATTTAGAAACATTATTTAAATTTAAATAATTTAAAATTATTTAAAAAATTATTTAGCTTAGGTTTTTAAAGTCTATCATGAATGTAATTTTTTATTATTAAGGAAAAGTAATGACTTAAGTCTTCATAGAAATCCTTGTGGACTTGAAAATATTTTCCTTTCCCATAGGTGGCCAGCCGTGAATTAAAAGTCCCCATGTCTTATCTGCACATCTGTGAAACAAGCACAGCAACGGTGCCTAATACAATTGCAACAGCAGCGTCCGTCGGTGCAGATGTCAATGGCAGAGCTGTGCAGGTGATCTCTCCTGTCTTTCCCTAGTGTGCTTTCCCCAAATCTCCTGTTTTCTTAGCTGGATAAAGGTACAACAATTAGCTTCAGAGAAATCATCTGTGTCGCTAACATGATCATAGGATAATCAAAATGTCAAGAGAGTGTATCAGAATGTCAAGTGCTGTCTGATTCATGAGTCCTCAAATGCTCAAATAAACTCTTCAATATAAAAATTTTTAAAAAGAGAGAGTATATTACTTGGAGTAAGCTAACATGAGGTGAAAAATAGATGCAGAATATAATGGCTCAAACACAATAGAAGTCCTTTTCTTGCATACATATCAGTCCAGAGGGAGCATCTGGTCATTCACGTGCCCACCTGTGATAGTGGCTCCATCATCTGCAACAAGGGGCTTTCAAGGTAGCCTTGAGCCCCATCACTCCAATATGCAAGGAAGGGCCCATGAGGAAGACTCCAGGCCAGACCTGGAAGAGATGCAAGTCACTTCCACTCATAATCTATAAGCAGAACTAGTCTTGAACCATATCTAACTGCAAGGGGGGTTGGGAAATGTAGAGTAGTGGCAAACCATATGCATAGGTACCTTGGAAGGAGGGAGAAAGAATTTTGGTGAACAGGGAATCTCTGTTCCTGGGAGACACAAAAGACATTTCAGTACCAAGAAAAACGGAGCTGTGCTAGTTTCCCCTGGCACAAGCAAGTTCTTATAGGCAGGCAGGCAGGTCAGCCAAACCCCAGCCAAGCACATATGGTACAGGTATAGTGTTATAATCAGTGTGGTTCTACCAGAGTACTCAGCTTTTCTTTGTACTTATTTTCTAATTGATGTCTTTAACAAGCACTAAATTTGCACTATTTCAGAATAAAATCATGACTTCCTAGTCTCTAATTCAAATATCTGATTGCATATACTTTTTAAATTTTTATTTATTTATTTATTTATTGGTACCAGGGATTGAACTCTGGGGTCCTTGACCACTGAGCCACATCCCTAGCCTTATTTTGTATTTATTACTGTCTCACTGAGTTGCTTAGCGTCTCACTTTTGCTGAGGCTATCTTTAAACTCTCTATCCTCCAGCCTCAGCCTCTTGAGCGCCACCACACTCAGCTGATTGCATATACTTTTGAAGTAAAAGATACTGTATTCATAAAGTTTCTGTTACAAACTATTCACTTTTCCATTAGAACATTATTAGAGACATATCTCCTGCCCCCCGCCCCCACCCCGCCACGCTGGACACTGAATAGATGCCGCCCAGAAGCACTGATTTCCAATCAGTCTTACCTATATGGTGACATATAAAAGGGTCAAAAAGCAAGAACTCTATTTTGCTCAGAACAAATTTGTGAAAAACCTCAAATTCATCAGATCCAGTTTGGGGTAGAATCCAACCTAGGAGGGAAACAGGTCTGTGTGATGGGAGTTGTCAACTCAAACTAAGTGTTAATCTATCTTCCTGCATGTTGAGTTTCAGGTTTCTATTTTAAGGATTAGAAATTTTGTGGATCTAGGTTATTATAGGTCAAGTTTCTTATGTTCTCATTTCAAACCCAAAGCCAAGGCCTTCATTGTAGCAATTTGATGGTAAGTGGATGAACAGATGGAAGGATGAACAGAGAATTCAGTGTTTCAGACCTGGAGGGTCATTAGCATGTCATTGCTTCAGACTGAAGAGCACAAATTTGAAGGAAAATGAAATGTTTATTCCATTTATTTTAGTTGCTGGAAAATGCAAAAGAAAGTATAGAATAAAGATGTAAAAAAGCAGAAGAAGGAATTAAAAATCTGATTCATCTAAGAAAGAAGATCTGGGAATATAAATTCAGTTGAACCCATATTTTCACAGGAAGTGTATCATGAAGAGGGGAAAAAACCCTCCAGTAACAGATACTTAAGAGCAGGGGCTGTATTATCTCTGTTCCCAGATCAGCAGGAGCAAGCCCTTTATAAACATTTTCTGACCAAATGAATGATCAATGAATAGTCTTTTACACAAACCCTAACCAGTAGGCTCTTTCCTAATGTGGATTTTCTTCTTTATTTCTTTTCTTGTTTAATTTTTTAATTTGTTCTAATTAGTTGTATATGAGAGTAGAATACATTTTTACACATTGTACACAAATGGAACATGGCTGAACATGGTCCAAAGTCACACTGTTTGTGTAATCATACACATATATAAGGTAATAATGTCCATCTCATTCTACCATCCACCCCATCCCCACACCCTTTCCCTTCCCTCACTCCCCTCTGCTCAATCCAAAATTCCTTTATTCTTCCCTACCCCACCCCAGCCATTATGGATCAGCATCTGCTTATCAGAGAAAACATTCAGACTTTGGTTTTTGAAGATTGACTTATTTTGCTTAGCATGATATTCTCCAGCTCCATCCATTTATGGCAATTGCCATAATTTCATTCTTCTTTAAGGCTGAATAATATTCATTGTGTATATATACCACATTTTCTTTATCCATTCATCTGTTGAAGGGCATTTAGGTTGGTTCCACAGTTTAGCTATAGTGAATTGAGCTACTATAAACATTGATGTGGCTGTCTTCTTTATTTCTTTAAGAATGCTTGTCAGGGGCTGGGGATGTAGCTCAAGTGGTAGCGCACTCGCCTGGCATGCGTGCGGCCCAGGTTCGATCCTCAGCACCACATACAAACAAAGATGTTGTGTCCGCCAAAAACTAAAAAATAAATATTAAAAATTCTCTCTCTCTCTCTCTCTCTCTCTCTCTCTCTCTCTCTCTCTCTCTCTCCTCCCTCTCTCACTCTCTTTTAAAAAAAAAAAAAAAAAAAAAAAAAAAGAATGCTTGTCAGATCCTTCTGAAACGCCTTGAGCCAATCATTAAGAAAAATCCAGAAGGCACATGGGAAAACTGGGTAAGCGTTCCTCTGCATTTGTTATTACAAATGAGGAAATAATCGGAAGCAGTGCTTAGAGAGTGTCACAGCAGCGCACGGTCAGTCCACATAAGACAGTTTCTCTAAGTCTCTGTCACAGTGCTATAGCATGCTTCTTCCCCCGAGAAAGTTATTCTCCAATTGAGTGGATTTCTGTGAAAGGGCAGAAAGATTGAGAAAGGCATGCCAGGATGCCTGCCAGATTGTACCCAGAGTGTGCACAGGAAATAGCAGTCACCGGGAAAAGAAAGGGAAGTGTATGAAGAATACTCAGAGGACTTTACCCACTCTACCTAAGTAGAACAGGAGAAGAAAATCTGAGCCTTCTTAAGTCAAAGATATTGATAGTTTGGGTAGGGAGGAAGAAAACTAAAAGGCCTCGTTACTATTGAATATGTCTCAAGATAAATGACTCACTTAATCCAACCTCACAATATCCGACATCTGTTTTCATTAGAACAATTATCTCATATTTACGTACATACACTTACTAGAATTTTAACACTTAGAAATGAAACCCAAATAACTTGTGAATTTAGCCTGTATAACATGAATATGAAGCAGGTTTCCAGTTTACCTTTGTTTTATACAAACTTCTAAACTCAATCAGAATAAATACACCACCAGTGAAACTCCACATCATGTACAACCACAAGAATGGGATCCTAATTAGAATAAGTTATATTCCATCTATGTATAATATGTCAAAATGCATTCTACTGTCATGTATATCTAAAAAGAACAAACAAAATAAAAAAATAAATAAATTTAAGAAAAGAAACTTAATCAGAGAGAAATTGTCATGATGCCAGCTGAGGGTAAATTACTATGATAGTATACTATTAAGGGCAAAGCACCAGCAACAATCTGATGTCAATTTTGATAATATAGAATTTTTTCATTTTTACTTATCAAATGGTATATCTACTTCATTTTGACTACATATGCCCATTCTGCAGATAGAAGCAGCCTTTGAGCGAAGAATCAGTCTCTCAGCCACTGGATACTTCAGGTAAAAATTAAAGTATCTTTTTTTTTAAGTTTTTTTAAATTGTTAATAGATCATTATTTTACTTATTTATTTCTATGTGGTGCTGAAAATCGAACCCAGTGCCTCAAACATGCTAGGCTTGTATGCTACCGCTGAGCTCCCAACCCAAGCCTTAAAATTAAAGTACCTTAACTTAGCTAAAAAAAGTTGAGGTAACCCAGTTGCTCTGGGCCTAAATTCTGTAATCTGTAATTAAGATTTTATTGTATGGTTGCTAAAGTTCTTCTAAACTCAAAATTCTGTGATTTCACATAGGCCTTTGATTTATTTTTAAAGAAATATTTAATAATAAAAATATATTAGGGGCTGGGGATGTGGCTCAAACAGTAGCGTGCTTGCCTGGCATGTGTGCGGCCCGGATTCGATCCTCAGCACCACATACAAACAAAGATGTTGTGTCCGCCAATAACTAAAAAATAAATAAATAAATTAAAAAAATAAAAATAAAAATATATTAGGCCTAACAAACTCAATTTGACTTATCTAATCATTATTTACTATATCTTTTATTGTGAATAGTAGGAATATTTTAGTATTAGAAATAACTTGCAACTGAGTTGCACAAACCTCCCTTTCTTTATGATGGAAACTTTCTCTTTTGGAGTTCCTAGCAGGGCAGAAGATGATGGGCAAGGTGATAATCATAATCATCATTTATGCAGTGTCTGTCAGTGGGGAGAGTCTTGGTAAATGCAAGCCAATTGAATAGAACAAAGAGAACTGGTAGTCACTTTCAAGAAGTGAAGAGCTGAAGGTGGGGGTGGGGTATAACTCAGTGGGAGAGCACTTCTGGGTTCCATTCCAGCACCACAAAAAAAAAAAAAAAAAAAAAAACAAGAAGTAGAAGCCATTGCTTTTATAATCTGATGGAATATCAAATTACACATGCACACACAAACGAAATAGCAAAGCAATGTCATGGGACGGGGCGGAAATAGGCAACAGCCTGGCGCAGTGCACATATGCAATGAGTTCCAAATTCCTGAGTTCATCTACCCAGGAAGACAACAATCCAGCCCTCAGTCTGAATACACATTCCAGCATAAATTAAAACTCTGAATTACTGGGACTGGGGCTGGGGCTGGGGCTGAGCAATAGTACATTTGCTTGGCATGTGTGAGGTACTGGGTTCGTTTCTCAACACCACATTTAAATAAATAAATAAAGGTCTATCAACAACTTTAAAAAATTAAAAAAAAAAAAAAAAAAAAAAAAGCTCTGAATTACTGGCCCCACTTTTTCTTTTCTTTCTTTCTTTCTTTCTTTTTTTTTTTTTTAACCAGGCTGAGTTATCATCTGTCCCCTGTGACTTTGGGTAGCACAGTCTGTAGGTCCCACTGGAAACACTTGACTAAAATCCATTGAGATTCCCAATGTACTGGCAGGGCCTGAGCTCAAACTTCAGATTTCAACATGGAGACCCATTGTGAGGTCCAGGCCAAAAGAGTCCATTGGCTTCTCCCTTGGTGACATCTACCTGTGTAGCACAGGGAATAAAATGAGGCAAATGATAAACCAGTTAGTTTGTAAACACATAGTAGCAAGTGGGTTTGATGGTACACTCCTGTAATCCCAGCAGCTCAGGAGGCTGAAGCAAGAGAATTGCTAGTTTGAGGCCAGCCTCATATATTTATCAAGGCCTTAAGCAACTTAGTGATACCCTGTCTCACAATAAAAAATAAAAAGGGCTGGAGATGTGATTCTAGCTAAATGTACCTGGGTTCAATTCCTGGTTTTAAAACAAACAGACAAACAAACAAAAAAGCCAGTTTAAATGAACATCCATCAAATAAAATACTATCATAAAACTCTGATAATTTTTAAAATGAATCATTATTGTTTTCACCTTCCACTCCCAAGCTAAAGGGTTTTATTTCTTCCCTCAGAGGCTACAAGGCCTTCATGGACTGGGAGAAGGGGGAGGGAGACCCATTTCCATACTATGTTTATGGAGTTGCCTGTTCTGAAGTTGAAATTGATTGCCTGACTGGTGCTCACAAGGTAAGTGAAGTCTAATATTCTTCTTGACAAGTAAAATCAATAACAAAATTGCATTTTACAGTAAGTAGCTCAACATTATTATATAACACTCAGATAACAAAAATAAGATTTTTTTTTTCAGTTCAACTGGGCGTAGTGGACGTGCACCTGTAATCTTAGCTACTGGGGAAGCTGAGGTAGGAGGATTGCAAGTTCAAGGCCAGACTGGACAACTTAGCAAGACCCTGTCTCAAAAAGAAAGAAAAGAATAGAAAAATAAGTGTCAAGATTCTTTCAATTCCATTGGAATGTTCAGAGATCCAGCCTTGTCTTGTAATTTCCTCTTAAAAAGACTATTTAATGGTCAAGAAGGAATTGTTCATGACAGTCCAAATTTGACTAATGTATTAAATATATTTATTCACTTTCAGCAAAAAATCATTTTCCAAAGTTTTATCCAGAAGCTTCTATTTCTTGAGGAGGTACAAATTCTCTCATCTGAAGAGATAAGGCATTTAGCAAATAGTCTTGAGCAAATGTCTTGAAAGCACAAAGCAAGGGGCTAATGTTTCTTAAAGTCCATTTTCCCAAGGGTACTACTGACCTTTAAAGAAAAACTTGGGAGAAGGAAGGTATGAAAATATTTTTCTTGTTTGTCATTTAATTGAGCATTAGAGAAACTTATTAGAGACAGAGTTGCATTTAACCCAAAGTTAACAACTTACACCCTCAGAATACCACAGTTACCATTCCAGGAACAGAGATTATAGAAGCTTTAAATAGAAGATAGTACAATGAAAATGTGTTAAATTGTTAGAAAGTTTATGGGATGCACCAATGACACTTACACTTTTAAATTCCTTGTACAAAAAAATAAAAAGCACTGGGGATGTAGCTCAGGAATAAAGTAGCCTGGGTTCAATCCCCAGTACAAACAAAATTAAATTAATTTTATACACAAATTATTCCAACAAAACCTTTGGCAACCTTGCCCAAAAATAGAAATGACTAATTTATGTAGAATAGAAAGGGCTTTGCAAATACTAACATGAAAATATATCAAAATGTCTTTTACTGTCCCATTTTGGGTTAACTTCTCCACCAATTTAAATATTATATGAATTTTTTTAAATACAGTAAATCAAATAAATTTATGAAATAAAAAATTTAAAAATACAGTGAATGAAGGGCCATCTGGAAAGCAGTCGCCTTCACATTCCATTCAAGGGTAGCCTCAGGGTATGTTAATATCGTGTCTCCATTTTTATTCTAGATCATTTTTAAGAAGCAAACTCATGTGATCACAGATTGCTCATCTGATTGTGCTTCCTACCGTCTTTCACATCATGGCACACCTAGATAATTATATTAGCACAGCACATTGCAGTATGTGACTAACCTGGGGAGCCCTGCTCTAGGGTCCTTCAAAGCCCAGATGTCAGTATTTCTGCATACCTGTACCCAATTTGATGGAAAGCTGTTTTTAGGTACACACCAGTTTTCAGACACCATACTCTGATAGTTATGTTGCCAGATTTAGCAAACAAAAATACAGACCACCCAGTTAATTTGAATTTCAACTAAATAACAAATAATTTTCTGTATCCCATGCAACATTCAGGCCATTTTATCTGTCAATTCTTTCTGAGGCTCTCAGAATAAATCTCTAAAGAAACAAACCACATGAAGATCTACCAGAATTTATGGTGCCAAAAAAGTTAAAATGTGTTCTTCCTTCTTCTTTCCAGCTTACATTTATAATTAAAGGTTCAATAATTTCAGCATCACTTTGATCCCTTAAAATAATTGATTCCTTGAAGATGCAAAACTTCCTTTAATTAAAGAGAATTCAGAAAAAGCAAATGAAGGCGTACTGTTGCCAGGTATAAGGCATGCCTAATGATGCTGGCTGTTTGTGGTTAGTGTACTAATGCAGGCCACTGATTCAGTGTTAGTGCACAGTCATCTCTTTCCCTGTCCAACTCCCATAATGCAAAGCATATCGGGTTTCAAGATAGAAGTAAATTGAAGGCCCACACTGAGGTATAGCCTGTTCCCTTCCCTCTCCATGCTGAGGATAGATAAAGGCTGGTCCCAATGCCTGAGAGGCCAAGGTTAGAGTCAAAAGGAATGCCAAATCCAGAAGGCTAGATAGGAAGTAGGAGAACAGGTATTAAACTCAAAAGGAGAATGACATTACCTGAGTAAGGACTGGAAACAGGGGCAGAAGGAAACCCCAGAGGTATTCCTGAGATAGACCATAGACACTTGGGAGCCCCTTGTGACTCTCTAACAACCTGCATGCACACACCCTGTGCCAAAACAGAAGGGTCAGATTAGTGTGCTGTTTCTCAGAGTAGAAAGTAGAGTAGCAAAGTCTAGGTTGGCCTCAACATTTTCCTTTGATACCTTCCTAGATCTTGCAAGCCCCCAAACTCATACATGACATCATGGCTACATGATTTCCTCAATCAAGTGGCAATAATGCCACCTTCATCAGATTATCATGAGGACTAGATGAGCTCATGAATTACATTAGAACGATAACTCCAGGTTGAAATTAGATGCACAACCAAGCTCAATTATTTACTAAGTGACTCACTTAAACACACCAACATGCTGTAGACTTTGGAGTCCCTTAAGAGGAGTCAAAATCATGAAAAGATCTTCCAGAGTCATTGCCAGTCCTGGTACTCAGTTTGAAGAGCTTAGCAGATGTCTTGCCAGCTCCAATGTTGAAGGAGTTCAGTGCAGTGTTAATTCACCAGCTGGAGTTTGGGAATAACTAGAGACTGTCTGAATAAACTTGAAAATTGTATTTTTTAGTACAAGTTTTTATGGGGAGATCATTTTTATTTTGGGCAGAAAACCAGGACGGACATCGTCATGGATGCCTGTTGCAGCCTAAATCCGGCCATTGATATTGGGCAGGTAGGTGCTGGCCCACTTAAAGAGATATCCCTTCCTGAGCACAGTTGTGGTGCAGAGAAAGGCCTTCATAAAAGGCTGCAATGCCACAAAGCTTGAAATTATCCCCCTGCAGATTGAAGGTGCGTTTATTCAGGGAATGGGCCTTTATACAACTGAAGAGCTGCAGTATTCTCCAGAAGGTGTCCTGTACTCACGGAGCTCAGATGAGTACAAAATTCCAACCATCACGGATGTCCCAGAGGAGTTCAATGTCTCCCTCTTGCCATCATCACAAACCCCACTGACCATCTATTCCTCCAAGGTAAGCATCCAAAACTACCACGGATCCAGTAACATAGCCAAAGTAAGTCAGTGGACAAAGTAACACATAAATGTTAATTGTTACATAGACCAAACCACATGGAGGTGAATCAACTAGGAAAAACTGAGATTCAGGGAAGATGAATGATCCACCCAGTGGATCAAGGAGTTTATTAATATTCTCTCTTATTGAAAACTTCAAGATTCATCAAAAAGCTTTGCCTTCTTCAGAGAATAGTGTTTTTGTTAAAAAAAAAAAAAAAAACTTTAAGACTACAAAATTAAGTGGGATTGAAGGCATAGTGCTACTGAAATCTCAGAAAACCATGGTATTCTGGACAGAATTCTAGACAGGGGCCTCAGAAGACCTGGTTCCTGCCCAACTCCACCACCAGCTATGGTAAGTCACTCACCTCTGGGGGCTCAGTCCTCAGCCACACACAGAAATGGATTAAGAACAGTGGATATCAATGTGTGTGTCTATGGGAAAGCGATTTTATCACAAAAGAACATTGGCAATGTCTAGAGACATTATGGTTGTGAAGACTGGGGGTGGAGGGATTTTACTGACAGTGGGCAGAAGCCAGGGTTGCAACTAAACAGCTCCAAATCAAAATATTATCTGACTCCAAATGTCAATCATGTCAGGAGTCAAAGTCATGAGCCAGCCCTTAATAATGGCTAACATAATGAAATTGCAAATTAAAATTAAGGTCAAGATTGTTTGCATTGCAAGTTATGTGAAAAACTCCCTCAAAAGAGAAACTTCACTGAGATCTGAGATGTTTTGTAAAGCTTTCTTTTTTTTTTTTTTTAATGTTTATTTTTCAGTTTTAGGTGGACACAATATCTTTATTTTTATTTGTATGTGGTGCCGAGAATCGAACCCAGTGCCTCACGCATGCTAGGCAAGTGTGCTACCACTTGAGCCACATCCCAGCCCCTGTAAAGCTTTCTTTAAAGTATTTTGGGAGACGATTTGCTAGGAGTGGTGAATTGACTTAAAAAAAAAAAAAAAAGAAAGAAAGTACAAATATATCTACAGGAATTACATCATTTCCAAACTGGATCCCACTTTGAGCCCAGGAATGTCCTCTGGGTATATGGAGATGAGGCCAGGGCAAATCTGAAAGGGAGAGAATCAAAGGGGCTTCAGAGCCTCATTAGAGTGGAAATCACTCCAGGGGGCAAAAGCAAAAGGCTGCTCAGAGCCCACAGAGAGCATCTTTCAGACCAAGAGTTTTTAAGGAAGCTGGGAAACTCTGAGTACTCGTGGTTGTGGCCAACCACTCCCAGGAGGACCCAAGAAAATCATGGGTTTGGTCCTCTGCTGAGTGTTCTATGTAATTACAAAGGACCCCCAGGTACCAGCCTCAGCACTGTGTTCTGAATTTACTCATCCCTCACAACATCCCATAAGGTAGGCATCACTGCCTGCGTCTCATTGACAAAGGAAGAGAGGCTTTGAGAGATGATCTCATCTACCTAGAGAAACAGAGGATACAGCCTAGGATTCAGACTCAGTCTCTCTAACTGGGAAATTGCAAATTGATAGCCCACTGACTGAACTTTGCCCAAAGATGTGAAATACGAATACCTAGTTGGCTGTGGTGGTACATCCTGCAACTCAGGAGGCTGAAGCAGGAGAATCCAAGTTAGAGGCCAGCCTGGGAAACTTAGCAAGACCTTGTTTCAAAAACTAAAAAGGGTTGAGGATATGGTTCAGTGGGAGAACACCCCTGGGTTCAATCCAGGACCACAAAAACAAAACAAAACAAATACAAATACCAAAAATTGGATGGTCTGGTAATTTCAACTATCTTCCTGGAAGACAAGGAACAGTGGCCCCCTTTAGATAAGTACCTCCACTTCACCACAACCCCCACTACTCCTTATCGTCCTTGAGCTGCTCACTTCACTCACTTGCATCACCTGCCTGTTCCTTGCAGACTGAAGTTTGCAAACTCTCTTAAGTGCTCCAGAGCACCCTGCCTCCTCAGATCCTGGAATCATAATTAGGCATTTTTTTCTCTGCTTATGAATTTGGACAGTTCAATCCATTAAATGATCTTTACTAAATAGGTTCCCCACCACCACCTTTGTTCCTAGAGAACAAAGGCTTAACACAGCCAGGATTAAAGATCTGAGAAGTTTAGGTAATACTGGGATTTTAAAAAGTACTCAAGCTTCATTTTATCAATAAGTCAATCAATAAACATTCATGGAAAACCAATCTGTGCAAGGCTCTATGTCATGAGTTGAGGATATGATGGTGAACAAGACCTGGCTCTGCCCTCTAGTAGCTAAAGTCTAAATTTCTAAAACAAATGTGCTTTTTTTCAGGGCCTCGGGGAGTCTGGAATGTTCCTGGGGTCATCTGTGTTCTTTGCCATCATGGATGCGGTGGCTGCAGCGCGCAGAGAAAGAGATGCAGCTGAGGACTTCACGGTGAAGAGCCCAGCCACGCCAGAACAAATTCGAATGGCCTGTGCCGATCGGTTCACAGAAATGGTATGAATTATTATCTATTTTCCTAAAACGCGATTTTTCTATTTTGTGCTTCTTGGACCTCTGGAGTAAATTTATGACCTTATCTATGTCTAGCTAATCAAATTATAAAATGATAAAAACAAATCACACAAAATACTGTATATATGAAGTACTTTTTTAAAAAAAGCATCTCCCCATGTGTTATTTAATTTAACCATCTCAGCAGCCCTGAAGTAAGATCATTTTTCATGCTTCCAAAACTAATAACTAGCTGGAAGCGGTGGCTCATGCCTGTAATCCCAATGACTCGAAAGGCTGAGGCAGGAGGATATCGAGTTTGTCAGCCTCAGCAAAAACAAGATGCTAAGCAACTCAGGGAGACCCTGTATCTAAATGAAATACAAAATAGAGCTGGAGATGTGGCTCAGTGTTTGAGTACCCCTGAATTCAGTTCCTGGTACCTCCCCCAAAATAAAAAAATAATAACTAGGCTGGGAGTGGAGCTCAGTGGTAGAGCATTTGCATAGTTGAGGCCCTGGGTTCCATCCCCTGCACTGAAACAAACAAACAAACAAACAAACAAAAATAGCTAAAAGGGAAACAACAAACTTGCTAACTCCAGTAAGTATTCCCTCCCTCTCTGCCACCTACCCTGCCCTGCCCAACAACAAAACAAACACAAAACATAACCCGATAATGTCATCCTGCATGTTTCTGCACAAACAGAGTACACATCATCTGCCTGCTGTTTAGAAACAAAGTGGTCTCCCTGCCAGCCTCTGCCTTCCTACTTCAACCCATTTTATGACAGTCATGCCCACGTGATAGGACTAGTCAGAGACACATGTAGCAATCCCAACCTGCTGGAAATGACAGATACGCAACATTTGAGACATCCTCAAACATGCCCTTTGACAATTTCTTAAAATCTTCCTAATTTAAATAATAATAGTTGCTAGTACTGACTGAGCACCTACTAAACATTTTGCATATACTACTTCATTCATCATCATAACAACTCTATTAAGTCTATTATTTTCTTCATCTTAATATTGGGAAAACTGAGGCATAATGACTTACCCAAGATCACAGTTAGCTGGTGGGGGTAAGATTTGAACCCAGGCTGTCTGGTACTACTGTAGTGCACTGCATCCCAGAGAGAAAAGAGTTGATTCTCTATTTCCTAAAACTAAATGTTTGTTTTCACATTTATATTCAAAGAAATCCAATACTTAGCAGACCTCTTCAAACAACCAACCAAAGAGTAAAAGAATAATGAAGGAATATTTCTTAAAGGGAAGCATCATAATTATTCATTTCTTTCCCTTACATGATCCACTCCTTTTTCCATCTCCAAATCTAACTCAGCAACATTTTTTGTACTACAGTAATACCAGTCACTCTGTAACTTCCCTCGAAGTCTTCTTCCAAGTCAATGGTTCTGAATTCATCCAGCCCCATTGAATATAGCAGTCATGACCATCAACTGTCTCTGGCTGGTCCTGCCTTAATGGGTAGGGCTAAGGAACTGGCAAGCTACATACCAGGACCCCTTCTCTATGCTGATTTTAGTCTGTAGAGCCATTATCAGCCCATTCCTGACTTCTTTCATGACATGGTAACTGTAGAACATGGTAGCTTATATCCCAAAAGCAAAAGCACTTCTAACTTTTTTTTTTTTTAATGTCCTCATGGGTCATGGTGACTCACACCTGTAATCCCAGCTATTCAGGAGGCTGAGGCAGGAGAATTGCAAGTTCAAAGTCATCCTAGGGAATTTAGTGAGACCCTGTCTCAAAATTAAAAGGACGGGAGATGCAGCTCAGTGGTAGAGCATTTGCCTAGCATGCATAAGGCCCTATGTTCAATCCCCAGAACACACACACAAAAAAGACTTCAGTGATCCAAGAGTTACTTTGTTCTGTCCTCTAGACCCCCCTCCTCAGCTGTTCAATGGCTCAGAGAACAGAGCAACCAGAAGAGAACAGAACAGCTTCAGTGGGGCCTCCCCAGGAGAGCAGAGAGGAGGAAGTTCTTTTTTTTTTTTTTTTAATTTTATTTTTTTATTGGTTATTCAAAACATTACAAAGATTGCAGAATCACATCGGTTACACATCCACATTTTTACATAATACCATAATAGTAACTGTTGTATTCTGCTACCTTTCCTATCCTCTACTATTCCCCCTCCCCTCCCCTCCCATCTTCTCTCTCTGCCCCATCTACTGTAATTCATTTCTCTCCTTATTTTTTTCCCATTCCCCTCACAAACTCTTATATGTAATTTTGTATAACAATGAGGGTCTCCTTCCATTTCCAAGCAATTTCCCTTTTCTCTCCCTTTCCCTCCCACTTCATGACTCTGCTTAATGTTAATCTTTTCCTCCTGCTCTTCCTCCCTGCTCTGTTCTTGGTTGCTGTCATTATATCAAAGAAGACATTTGGCATTTGTTTTTTAGGGATTGGCTAGCTTCACTTAGCATAATCTGCTCTAGTGCCATCCATTTCCCTGCAAATTCCATGATTTTGTCATTTCTTAGTGCTGCGTAGTACTCCATTGTGTATAAATGCCACATTTTTTTTATCCATTCATCTATTGAGGGGCATCGGGGTTGGTTCCACAGTCTAGCTATTGTGAATTGTGCTGCTATGAACATCGATGTGGCAGTATCCCTATAGTACGCTCTTTTGAGGTCTTCAGGGAATAGTCCGAGAAGGGCAATAGCTGGGTCAAATGGTGGTTCCATTCCCAGCTTTCCCAGGAATCTCCATACTGCTTTCCATATTGGCCTCACCACTTTGCAGTCCCACCAGCAATGTATAAGAGTACCCTTTTCCCCACATCCTCGCCAGCACTTGTTATTGTTCGACTTCATAATGGCTGCCAATCTTACTGGAGTGAGATGGTATCTTAGTGTGGTTTTGATTTGCATTTCTCTGACTGCTAGAGATGGTGAGCATTTTTTCATGTACTTGTTGATTGATTGTATGTCCTAGAGAGGAGGAAGTTCTAATTCTGCTTAAAAAGAGGACCAGAAACACACAAAATATAGAATCTTCTGCTATTTCCTGTTTCCAGAAATGGCAATACTCTCCATCCATAGAGAAACATTCACAAGAGGGGCTGTGGGTGTAGATTAGGGGTAGAATGCTTGCCTAGTGTGCATGAAGCTGTGGGTTCAATCCTCATCACCAAAATAGAAAGAAAGGAAAGAAACATAAATAAGAAACCTGGGAGTCCTCCTGGCATCTCTCTACCTCGTACTCTGCAGCCAGTCCTACATCATTTCCTGTTAATTTCAATTCTGTCAAAATCCCTTGAACTAGTCCATTTCCTCCATTCTTTTTTTTTTTAGATTTATTTATTTGTTCTAATCAGTTGTACATGACAGTAGGGTGCATTTTGGTACATCATACACAAATGTAGTATAACTTCCCCTTTTTTCTAGTTGTACATGATGTAGAACCATACCGGTCATGTAATAACACATGTACATAGGATAAAAATGTCCAATTCATTCTACTATCCTTCTTACCCTCCTTATCCCCTCCCCTCCTGTCACTATCCTTTACCTAATCCAAAGTACCTCTATTTTTCCACAGCCCACCCCTCATTGTGAATTAGCATCCACATAGCAAAACATTCAGCCTTTGGTTTTTGAGGATTGGCTTATTTCGCTTAAAATTATATTCTCCAGCTTCATCCATTTACTTGCAAATGCCATAATTTCATTTTTCATTAAGGCTGAGTAATATTACATTGTGCATGTATGCCACATTTTCCTTATCCATTCATCTGTTGAAGGCCATCTAGGTTAGTTCCATAGTTTGGCTATTGTGAATTGAGCTGCTATAAACATTGATGTAGGGAGTCATTGTATTATGCTGATTTTATGTCCTTTGGGTGTAAACCAAGGAAATTTCCTTCATTCTTAACCACCACATCTTTCATTCACTCAACAGACATTGGGTAAATCTCCTGTGTGCCAGGAATTATTCTATAAACCAATGCCAGGAAGGTAGCAGCAAATGAAACAGAGACCCCAGCCTTTGTAGAATTTACCTTCCAGAGACCCTAAATCCAACTCCACATCTGCAGCCTGTGTCAAGGCCAATTCCTCAGTGGCCTCTCCACATCCTGCAGCCAGAGGTTTGTGGGATGACAAAATTGACAATGTCCCTCTAGCACACTCACAGATGAAAAGCATTCCATTGCTTATAGGAGAGGTGAAATACCTTGCCCACCAAGCCTACAAACCTTCAGCGTGGCAGCATCCACTCACCTCTCCAGCCTCACCGGACTCTATCCTGGTCATATTTGTTAGTTCTGTCTGTTCTTTTACTAAGAACTGAGTTGCTATCTCCTGCCACATGGCCTCAGCCTTGCTCTTCCCTCTACTTGGAAGCATCTTCCTTTTCACAGCTGGTTAATCCTCACCCGCTTTTCATGTTTTACCCATGTTTATGCCTTCCTTTCTGCATACTTTCTTCTTGTTGTTGTTTATTTGATACTAAGGATTGAACCCAGGGAAAATTTACCACTGAACCACATCCCCAGCCCTTTCTATTTTTTGTGATGGGGTCTTCCTTAGTTGCTGAGGCTGGCCTTGAACTAGGAATCCTCCTGCCTCAGCCTTCCAAATCACAGGAGCTTTCTGCATAGTTTGAGGTAACCAAGAAGATGGTGATGAATTAGTCTTATAGGTTGGTTCTCTTAAGGAGTTTCTAGAATAGCAGTGGAGAAAGAAAATTACTGTAAATTCTAAGTGCATGACTGACTCTGGGTTATCCCAGTGCACCAACGGAATGTTTTTCTACCTTAACCTTGATCTTTTTCTTAAAGTCAGGGGGGCCATAGATGGGGGTCTCATCTTTGGTCACTTATTATTTAATTGTTTATTCATCTAATATTATTTGTTAAACATCTTCCAAGTGCCAAGCACAACAGAACTAGTGAGCAAGACACTTTCTTCCATCATGGAGTTTATATTCCTTTAGGGAAGCCAACAGAAATAACTAAACAAACATATATGGAATTTCAGGTGTGTTGAATACTATGAAGCAAAATAGAACAGTAGGGGGCTACAATGCGATGGGGAGATGAATGTAGATAGTTTGTTAGAGAAGTTTTCTCCAGGGGTGTTCACATTTGAGCCAAGGTCTGCATGAAGTGAGGGAGAGAGTATAAATCTGGTAATGCTGTGTTCTGGGCAGAGAATAGCTAGTGCAAGGGTCCTGAAACATATTCAACCACTTCAAAGTAGCTTGGGACTTGGTAGGCCTCAAAAATGGCCTTCTTATCTCTAGTCTTGCCTCTCTGATAGAAACTGAAAGACTATAATCATTGTTCTCCCTGGAGAAGAGAGGAAAATAGAGATGTGTGGAGTTTTAGTCAGCTCTTTTGCCACTAGGACCAAAAGACCTGACAAGAATAATTTTAGAAGAGGAAAAGTTTATTTGGCTCTCACAGTTTCAGAGGTCTCCATCCATAGATGGCTGAGTCCATTGCTCTGGGCCTGCGGTGAGGCAGGACATCATGGTGGAATGGTAGAGTAGAGGAAAGCAGCTAAGGACATAGCATCAGAAAGCAGAAAAAACACATTGCAGATCAGGGACAAAATATAAACCCCAATGACTCACCTCCTCCAGCCACCCCCTACCTTCTTATAGTTACCATCTAGTTAATCTCTAGCAGAGGATTGAGGCACTGATTAGGTTAAGGATCTCAGTACCCAATCATTTCACCTCTAAACTTTCTTGCATTGCCTCACACATGAGCTTTGGGGGGAAACTTCATATCTGAACCATCACATGTGCCACTCTATTGTCTGCACATCCGCATGACGAAACCCGGATAGTCCTTCTGCCAATCAGCAGCTTTCCTGGCAACTGTCCTCCATCACTTCCCAGGTCTGCTTCTTCACATCTTTCCAAGGTAGAATTTCTCCACTCCTCTAGGATCACAGCACTCCTACCGAAGTTCCTGTGGGCCTGGCTGTTAACACAAACCCATCTCTTGAAGCATCTTGGAACAAATCTTGAACCCATATCAGAACTGACATTTTTAAATACATTGGATCAAACTACAACATTGTTTTTTTAGTTGAAATGTGTGATGATTCAGGACTGGAGTTGTAGTTGTGGTAGAGTATTTGCCTAGTATATGTGAGGTCCCAGGTTCAATCCCCAGCACTACAAAACAGAAAAAAAGAAATATATGACAATTCACACTGACACACAACATGTGTTATGCAATACATATATATATAGACAATAACACTTGTATTTGGCCTTTGGATACTATTATAAAAACACAATTTGTTCTGATGAGTAAGAAAGTCAGGGGTCTAGCTACTAGAACATGAGCACTAGAAAGTTCAAAACCTCCTTTTTGAATAACCTTGTCCTACCATAAGGTAAATAATGGCTTGCCTAGATCTATTTCTTAAACAGGAATGATGGTAAAACATTCTGTACTTTCCCCTAGGAATTAAATAAATAATGCATGTAAAAATACCATGTAAATACGAGTCACTCTGTAAATATTAGTGTTAAGGTCTTCACCAAATACCCATAACTATTAATGACCTTATTCAAAATATGCCTCTCCCACAAGGTTGAAAAAGTGTTTCCACATTAAATCAACTTGACCTGCTGAGGCCAGAACAAATAACCACTCATAACTAGAAACCTCATTTTCATGGGTAAATTGGCTTCTGCAAAAAGCAGGCATAAGTAAGAAGCTTAGGGCATTTTTGTTATAAAAAAATTATCTGAATGAGCATTTACTATATCAAAAGATTTTTCTACTTATTTGAGTTTTGGTCAACTTGATCACCAAGTTGTTGACTGATATTTTATACATAGGTCCTTTCTTAGGAGGTTAATTTCTAGTGAGAACAGTATTGCTGGTGACAATTTCTGCTCTGAGCCCAGCAGGGCAAAATTGCCTAGCCAGACACAGCCAGAAATATCATCTATGCAATTTCCTTTTTGGTAATGGGAGGGAAAAAATGTATTTCTTGGAAAATGTGTTTTGTACAGCCATTTAAAATTCCACAAGAAAAAAAAAAAAGGAGTAACTCTCCTTAAAGATATACAAAAAGATACATAATTCACACTTTCAAGTTAGGACTTCTCCTTAGAAACAGTCATTTGATTTTTTTTTTTTTAATCTTTCATCCATGGAGACATGAAGGATTTAATAGCCTTAAAAATTAGAAAAATGATTGGGTGTAGTACTAAATGCCTCTAATCCCAGTA
The DNA here is from genome assembly GCF_048772815.1 of Callospermophilus lateralis. Classification (NCBI taxonomy): domain Eukaryota; kingdom Metazoa; phylum Chordata; class Mammalia; order Rodentia; family Sciuridae; genus Callospermophilus; species Callospermophilus lateralis. The sequence goes on along the minus strand of NC_135313.1, from coordinate 34,034,662 downwards.
ACTTGGGAGGCTGAGGCAGGAAGATCATGAGTTCAAAGTCAGCCTCAGCAAAAGTGAGGTGCTAAGCAACTCAGTGAGACCCTGTATCTAAATAAAATACAAAATAGGGCTGGGGATGTGGCTCAATGGTCAAGTTCCCCTGAGTTCAATCCCCAATACCCCCACACCACCACCCCAAAAAAAGCACTGGGGATGTAGCTCAGTGGTAAAGTACCCCAGATTCAGTTTCCTAGTACCAAAGAAGAAGAGGAAGGAGGAAGAGGAGGAGGAGGAGGAGGAGGAGAAAAATTTAGAAAAATGCTGCCTTGGAGAATTTGGCAAAAGGGAAGATGAAAACAAACAAAAACCTTATACCTGTTACTACAGTAGCAAGAAGCATTTGTTAAGTCCAAAAAAGTAGAATATGGGGGAGGGGGAAGTGCTAGGGGTATTGCTCAGAGGAGCACTTGCCAAGCATGCATGAGTTCCTCCTTTCAACCCCCAGCATTCAGGCTGGAAGAGGTGGCAATGTAGTTTATGTGGGCTGCCATGGTGCAAGGTTATGTAAAGCCAGCTGGCAGATTCAGCTTTCATCTTCTGAAAGCTAGAACCTGAAAATCGGCCTAGAGAGAAGTTTATAAACAGGTTTCAGTTCACACCACATTTTGATAATGCTGACTCATGAGGAATCCTCACAACCACCAGCTATGTTCAGCTGAGGCCTGATTTTAGTAATTTAGTTGGTGGGGGGGAATCTTTTCATCTTTAGATAAGTACTCCATTCCAAGTGGCCAGGCCTGTCCTACCCCTGCTCTTCTAAAAGACTGGCCAGTGTCTAGTCTTGGGAGGCCTTTCCCTATAAATCCCTATAAATCCTAAAATAGTCTCCACTCCCCTTCCCTCCTCCCTCTTAAGCATTTCCTCTCTTGCCATCCCCAAGTCTCCTTCCTCCTCCCCGCCTCTTTTGCAGTTCTAGATGCCCAGACTCAGAGAGATTTGGCAACATTAAAAGTGCCGCCTATTTAGTTCAGTAAAGGGATCCCCCTCCTCCCAGGTGAAGAAGGACAGGCACAAGAGCATGTCAACTCCTGAGGGTAGCTTGGTTTTACCACACTGATCTGAGCTGGTTCTCCCCAGAATACTAGTCCCAGGAAGTATGTTCGGTCCTTTATCTTCTACAGCCCTGGATTTCTCTGAGCAGGGGGGACATACTGCCAGTCCTGCAAGACTGCATTCATGTACTCTGGTTCATATACTGCAACACGTTAAAAACATGCAGTCGCCAGTGTGTTCAGCTAAAATCTAAGCTACAGATAATTGGCAGGGCCTTAAACCAGCATAAACATGCCTCAGTCACATGGGTTTTTTGAGATGGAACACAGACGCAGGCTGAATAACTCAAGAACAGACTTCTCAGGGTAGAGTCTCCCATGGTGCCTTTCTCAGGGAAGGCACCTCCTACTGTCCTGTTCCCATGAGACACTTGCACGTGAGTACATGCACTCACACACACACATACACAGAGGCAGGTGCATGCTCATTCTTTATCACTTTCTTCTTCTTGCCTCTCTTGCTGGGAGAGGATTTATGGGCACTCTAACAGCCTGTGAAAATGGTTCCCCTTTAAACATGGTTATCCCAGGACGCAGGGTCTGAATCTGTTCCCTGCAATGCCTGGCAACACTTCACACAGTAGCCATTCTTACTACTACTGAAGGGGGATTCTCTGAAACCATTTTGTTGTTGGTTTGTTTTGTTTGTGGTGCTGGGAATTGAATTCAGGGTCTTGCACTTATTGGGCAAGTATTCCACCACTGAGCCACACCTCCAGCTCTCTGATACTGTTATCAAATGTATATTTTTTCAATATTTATTTTTTAGTTATAGTTGGACACAATATCTTTATTTTGTTTATTTATTTTTATGTGGTGCTGAGGATTGAACCCAAAGCCTCACGGGTGCTAGGCAAGGGCTCTACTGCTGAGCTACAACCCCAGCCCCTCAAATGGATATTTTTGTATCTAAAAAACTCTTCCACCTGGTCTCTGAAAAGTTACTTCTTAGGTTGGGTGAAGTAGAGCTAGAGAGAGCTCCTAAAAGAAAGGAGACAAGGCTGGAGGCATTCCTCAGTTTAAGACAGGGCATAAGAAATGTAGAATGAAAAATAGAAAGTCATTTTATCTGGCCAGGGAAAGGAGTTACAATGAGCTGTTTTAGCTTAGTGGTTGGCAGATAATTGGCAGTGGTTGGCAGATAAAGACATGACCCTGGAGTCAGAGGAGGTTGGGTTTGAACCTCAGCTCTACCTTTGGTGATTTATTTAATGTTTGTGGTCACTCAGTTTCCTTATCTATGAAATGGAGTGCAGCTTGGAGGATTGGAAAGAATAATTCTATTAACTTTACAGGGCTGTTGTGAGAATTGAATAACACATATGCTTTAGTCAGCTTTTTCTCTGCTGTGACCAGAACAGCTGTAGAGGAGGAAAAGTTTATTTGGGTGTTAATGGTTTCAGAGGTCTCAGTCCATAGAAAGTCAGGACCATTCTTGGGACTCGAGGTGAGGCAGAACATCATTGCAGAAGAGTGGGGTGGAGGGAAGCAGCTCACATGATGACCCAAAAGTCTTTAAAGAGAGATTCTTGTCAGATGCAAAATATATGTCCCAAAGACACACCCCCAATGACCCACCTCCTCCAATCACACCCTACCTGCCTTCAAGTAGTGGTAACCCAATTAATCCCATCAGGATTAAATCCCAATATTTCTCCTCTAAACCTTCTTGCATTATCTCACACATGAGCTTTTGGGGGACACATCACATCAAAACCATAACAACAGGTGTCCCACGCATAGTAAATGGTCAATATATATTGATGATGATGATTAAGATGATAGTGGAGAAGATGATGATTGCATCAGGGATCTCCAAGACCATCCTCAGAGTCAATAATTTAGCAGAATGACACACAGAACTGAGAAAAGCTGTTACAAGCACAGTTGTAGTTGATTACAGTGAAAGGATACAGATTACCATTAGCCAAGGAAAAAGGTACATAAGGCAAAGTCCAGCAGGAACCAGATACTAGAAGTGGAATCACACAAACAGCACTTAATTCTCCTAGCAATACTATGTGTGAAGATGTATGGAGTATTACTAACCAGGGAAGCCTTGGTTTTTATTGAGAGTCAATTATATAGGCAAAGAATTGCCTGCTGGCTGAACTTGTTTGATCACTACTTCTCCAGAGGTCGAAGTGTGTGTCCCAATGCTCTAGACAAACAGAAGACATTGCTATTAAGCAGGATATTACCAAAGTCTTAGGGTTAGATAACCAACTGCAAGGATCAAGCCTTTTTTCTTTGGAGGATGGGGGAATGTGCAAGGTTTGGACAACTCAGGCCTCCAGACTTAATCCAATACTGCATCATGATGATGATGTTGATGAATCCTGGACTGAGGCAACTAGCAATGTTAGTAGACCGTGGCACCCATGAAACTGGGCCCAGGACTTATTTTAGAAGCTGACCTTTAACTAAAACTGGAATTGGTCTTGACATTCAAAGTGAATGTATTGCTATAATTGTAGCTATCAAGAGTCAACCAGCAGGACTGGGGTTGTAACACTGTATCATCAGTGTTAGAGCACTTGCCTAGCATGTGTGTGAGGCACCAGGTTCAATCCTCAGCACCACATAAAAACAAATTAATAAAATAAATATTTCTTTAAAAAAAAAAAAAAAAAAGTCAACCAGGGCAGAAAAGGAGAGTAGAAGAAGATAGCACCAAGCAAAAGATGGTGGTAAAGAAGGAAGGGAGGGAGCTCACCAAAGATCAATGCAATGCAATAAGTCCCAGGGCTTCAATTTTGGAGACCAAGAAAGAAAGGTATGTCCTCACCCAAAGGTCTAAGGCATAGGTGGGACTGAAGAAGGGAGGGATGGCATGAGGATGAGATTGATTTAAGCCCAGAACAGAAAGGTACCCCAAGAGTCCACATCTGGTGAAAAGAATAGGAAGTGGGTTTAGAAGATTAAAAAGTCCCTTTCCTTAGCAGAATCTACCTGATCTGAATCAACCTTAGACTAGACTGAGGAGCTTTGTCCAGTGTCTGACCCAGTCCAGGGAGAACAGGCTGTAGTTCTAAAAGAACTTAACTGTACAACTCCACAGGAGCAGGTAAGAAGAGACAAAAGGAAGGGAAACCTAGCCCTTCGTTTACATTTAAATACACAGACCACAAAGTAAGAATAGAACTTGTAAATGTACCCTAAAAGGCAGGATTGAGGTGAATTTATTTTGTCTTTTTTTGTTTGATTTGGTTTGCTTTTTCTTGTTTTGTTTGCAGTGCTTGGGATTCAATGAAGGGTCCCATGTACTCTATCACTGAATCCCATCTGCGGCCCTTTTGTTGTTGTTGTTATTTTTTGTGAAATTATATGAGTAGGAGAAAAGCTTTTTGGAATCTCTATAACTTTCTGTCATTAGGTGGTTGATTGGTTTTGTTTTTAACATTTTCTGGGGCTGGAGATATAGCTCAGTGCTTAGCATGTGCAAGGCCCTGGGTTTAATTCCCAAAGGCAAAAAATAAATAAAATATCCTTGTGAATAAAAGTCAACCAACCCTTTAAAGGAAAACATGACAATAGAGAAAGAAAGGAATATGTGTTCTGCTTTGGGGTCAAACCTAAAGGAAAGAATTCTCAGCAGAGGAGATAGACATCAGAATCATAAGGAAGAAAGACAAACAAGTCAAATTCTTGCAGCTTGTAGCCCAAGATAGTGAAGAGGGATTGGGACTTAACTAGCCAAAACACAGTGCCATGCAAATTATTTGGCTAATGATGCTGACAGCACTGTGGTAACACTGCAAAAAGTCTTAGCATAAGCAACATCTCCCAGCCTAGACCCTTCCCCTCAAGTCCCTCCTCAAATAATTCATAGAATATATGATTCTCTTTGGAATTCATACCTGGAAAGCAAAGAAGATATAAGTGCAGCAGGGATCATAACACTAACCCACTGTCTTAAATTTTAAGAGTTATCATATGAAAGAAATGACACAGTCCCATTCCCCAGGAAGCAGGAAAATCCTGCCTCCTCCCATCAGAATTTCTCAAAGCTTAAAGATCTGATATAATTTTCCTGGCAAAATATTGCAATGGTATTTGTATTAAGTATTTAATTTGCTTTCTTTCTTAGATCCCAAGAGATGACCCTAAGACATTTAAGCCTTGGTCTATCCCTATAGCATAACCTTGCTGTTATTTCCTGAAAGGTAAGATCAATAAAATGAAAGGTAATCAATCAAAGAGGAAAAAATTAGCCAGTCCAGTGGTTCTCAAACTGTGTTCCGTGGAACCCTAGGATTGAACAATTATTCAAGTTAATACATTTTATCCTGTGTCTTAATCCTTTAAGACTCAATATGCATGGCTTTTGAATATGAGAATGTTAGGTCAAAGTGCTATAGCCATCAATGAAGTTTTTCTTTTTGTTAGAAAATGAAAATATGGTAGATTAGGACATTTTAAATATTCTACTCCCTGATTTGAGAGTCACTTGCAGCTTGAATTCAACATGCCAAATTGAAATCTATTGATTTTTCTGCATTTATAACTAACTAGTGCTATTTGGAAGAATCATCTGTTTATATTCATTTAATTTGACTGCTTCAGTTTTGTGCTGCTGCCTAACACAAAATTCAAAACACTGAAGACTGTGGAGAATGACCATAGAGACACTCTGATAAAAAAAACCACATTGTCATTGTTAGAAAATTAAACTTCTGCTTTTCAGCATACTTAATGGGCAACAACAGAAAAACTGAAAGCATCTGGAAGAGAGAGAACTACATCATAAATTCAGAAAAAAATAGTTTTTTCATTTAAGTGTAATTTTCCAATTAGATATCTGAAATAATCCACAAGTGTTAATATATGTTTAATTCTATTGTGTTTTGTCATGAGAATAACTTGCGTTACTATTTTTACCAAATCAGGCTAAATATCTGGTGAGCATTTGCTATTTCTTTACAATGACAAAAATCAAAATAGGCGACACTTAAAATCACATCTTAAAAATTTTTGAAAAATAGTAATTTTAAAACTCAGGGAATCTAGGGCAGAATTATCCAACCTCTTTAATTCTCTCTCTATTTTTCTTTATCCTTCTAAATCCTAAAGTTAAAGTTAATATTATGACACTTCCACTCTAATTTCTATGTAAAACAAGGCACGAGCATGTATAGCACTATGCCTGACAAAGTGAACTCAGCAGAGGGTAGTTACACACAGGGATGCACACATGCATGCTCACACAGACACACACACACACACACACACACACACACACACACATACACATACACACACACACATTCAGGTGTGCTAAGTAGCAAACTTTAAATTTTAACAAATTAGATAATACCAGTGAATGAACTGGGTTGTCCAGTTTTTGTGCAAACCTTAAAATATATAAGGTCCATCCTCAAATTGCAAGATGAATTTTAGAAATAAAAATAAGACAAAAACCTCTTACCACTTTCCCATTTAGAATTTTATTATACTGTACAATCAAAACAAAATCCAGATATGAATTGCATTCTGAGTCTGTTAACTGTCATCTTTTATCTGAAATTTCAAATTTTTTGTGTTCTCCAAGATGGCATAATTGCTCTAATATATTTGCTTTACTAGCAAGTGTTAAGCATTGACCTTATAAATTTATACCACACTAAAACTACATGTACATGTGTGTATGTCTCTCAGGACATTTTAATCCTCCACTTAAAATCTTTAAAAACTTCTGATCTCAGCCAGGTGAGGTAGCACACACTTGTAATCCCAGCAACTAGAAAGGCTGAGGGAAGAGAAGGGCAAGTTCCAGGCTAGTCTGGGCAATTTTGGGAGACCTTGTCTCAAAATGAAAAACAAAGGCCTGAGGATATAGCTCATAGGTAGTGGTATAGGTCATAGGTAGTGGTATATATAGCTCATAGGTAGTGGTTTAATTTGTTGTTGTTGTTGTAGGGGGCAACAACAACAACAACAACAACAAATTAAAGAAAAAAAAACAAGCAAAACTCCCCTAATCTCACCCATCTTCTTTCATGAATGAAGACTCAGATGCCGAGGGAGATTAGGAAAATACTCAACTGTACTTCTTCATAACTGTGTAGTTTACCAATCCAATTTTCAACTACTTATTGTTGTTCTTCCCAAACATAAAAATTGAAGGATCTGTACCCTTTGTTTTATAACTATTCTTTTCTCTTTTTTCCCCTAGGTGTTACAGTTTTTCAAGTGAAAAGATGTCTTGTTTTGTTTGTTTGATATTTTGTTAATCCTAACTAGAATCCAAACTGATACTTTTATACTGTTGAGAGAGAGAAAAATAACACAAAATTTTTAAACATTCTGATTAATTACTTTAACAAGACAAATCATTACTTTAAAATTATTTAATTAGACTCCTTGACTTAGAAGCCACAAGACAAGGTACAAATCAAGATGAAACTAATATTGGAGTGCTATGAAATAGCCATAGCAAGCAAATTTAATGTTTATTTGTTTCTGAAAAGATGGTGTATTGCCATGAAAGCTAATTTTTCCCTTCTGCATCCATCCAATCTAACTGGACTGGTCATACCGGTTAAAATCATTGAAAGATACTTCTCAGCAGGGTGTGGTGGTGCACACCTGTAATCCCAGCTACTCAGGATGCTGAGGTAGGAGGATTACAAGTTTAAGACCAGCCAGTGAAATTTAGCAAGACCCTGTTTCAAAATACAAAATAAAAAGGGCTGGGGATGTAGCTCAGTGGTAAAGGACCCCTGGGTCCAATCCCCAGTTTAAAAAAAAACACTTCTTAGTAAACATGTTATGACTTTTCCTGGTGATGCATTTGATTCAGTGGCCATAGAACATTGACACCACAAGAATTCTTCAAGCAAGCATTTATTTTGTTTTTACCCTGGATTGGCTGTGGTTCTGTGTATGTGCATTTGACAGCAAAGGAGTGGTATTTTCCTCATGAAGATCAACTATTCCACTGGTTAACATTCCTTAGGAATTTGGAAAGGAAAAAGCAGTATGAAACATTTTCAATGCATTGTCACAAAGCATTTTGTTGTTGTTGATGAAAAATATCTGATGTGTAATCAGAGTTTCAGAAATACTGAATACTCAGTTTCCCATACGCTGAAGTGAGTAAAACAGAGTAAATGAAACATAAATTGTAACCATCTCTACACTGTTGCTTAAAACATGCAGAGGGGTTGAGGGTGTAGCTTAGTGATAGAGTATTTGCCTACCAGGCATGAGGCCCTGAGTTTGATCGCCAGAACTGCTAATAAATAAATAAATAAATAAATAAATAAATAAATAAATAAATAAAATATGCAGGATCCATAAAATCTGAGTGTTAGGAGCCTTTACAGGAGGAGAGCCAGTGTGTACATTAGGCCTATTTGACCAGAAAGTCAGGGGGAAAACTGACACTCTGCTAGCTAGAATTTACATAATGAGGCTTACCCAGCTGCGGATTTCAGTGATTCCTGAAGTGGATGCAGAACCAAGAGTGATGGATGATGGATGAGAGAAGGTATGGGATGAGGCACGCAGTTGAGCCCTGAAGAGCAGGTCACTCAAGGCCTTGGACACATTTGCTTGAAGGAGCTAGCATATGGCTGTCCATGGGCTAATTTTGGAGAAAGTGAAACAGTAGCATAAGGGGAAAGGAGATGGGAGAAGGTGATGGGCAGGACAAAGTTATGCAAGACACGTGTGCAGAAGAGCTGGGGAACTTTTCAGGAGTGGCTGGGGTGAAATATATTGAGAGTAATAAAAATAAATTTATAAACTTCTTTTGAAAATAAAATCCTTAGTTGTATAATCTAATAAAAATGCGAGAAATTTTCTTTGTCATTTGTATCACTTCAAATAATGGTCAATAACTTAGAAAATCAAGAGTTAAATGTTTTCTCTCATGTGGAAGTTAGGGAAAGAAGGTCGAGAGAGGGGATTAGATATCATAAAGATAAAGAGAAAAATTAGTGGAGTAGAGGAAGGAGATCAAGAGGGAGGAAGGAAGGATGGGAAAGGGGAGGAAATATAGAATGGACTTAACAAAATCATTTATTTGTATACATAAATGTAAACTAGAGGGAATTTCACTTTTATGTATATGAAGAAAGTATAAATCAAAAATAAATTAATAAAGGAGCAAAAGGAAGATCAGTAGAGGAGGGAGAATGGGGGTGGAGGAAGGTGAGGAAAAGGTCAGAGTTGTGGGGAGGGATTGAAATTAAATTTCTTGTGTATCTGATTTTGTCAAAATGAGCCCAACTACTATATATCATTATAATGCTCTAATTAAAAAAAGATAAATAAATAATGGTAAATACACTGGGTGTAGTGGAACATGCCTATAATCCCAGCTTTTGGCTGAGGCAGGAGGATCACATTTTTGAGTACAGCCTCAGAAACTTAGACCCTGTCTCAAAATAAAATAAAAGAGGACTGGGGGTATAATTCAATGGTAAAGCACCCTTAGATTAAATCTCTAGTACTGCATGTGCACACACACACAAATGATGATAAATAGAGTTTCTATTTGTTTGGTCTATTAGTATCAAGGATGGTTACTGAGCATTTATTTTCTCTGTCATGGCAAATATTACCAAGTGCTAAAAATAGAGGCATCTGTCTATAAATGATTCCTGCAAGTCGGTGCACTAAAATCTGGATGAAATATATATATATATATATATATATATATATATATATATATATATGTGTGTGTGTGTGTGTGTGTGTGTGTGTGTGTGTGTGTGTGTGTGTATATAGTTTGTGTGTGTGTGTGTGCACACACATGCTTGAACCCAGGGACTTGTACATGCAAGGTAAGCACTCTACCAACTGAGCTATATCCCCAGTCCTTGAATGGGTATTAATAAAGTGTTGAGGTTTTTTTAAAGACACATTTGAAGTCATATTTTTGAAACCAGTTCTGTTTGTGGGTTCCATAAGTATTATTGAAAAGATGAAACTTAACTATATTTTAAAAAATAATACATTGGCAAAATTCAAACACATATGCATAGCAAACTGATTCTCATACTGCCCTGGCATGAATGCTTGTGCCCCCTGCCCCCAGCCCATTCATATATTGAAGCCCAAATCCCAAATCAAGGGTATTAAGAGTGGGCCTTCAGGAGAGGTGATTATGTCATGGGGACTCTTCCCTCACAAATGGCCTTAGTACCCTTAGTATCTGGATAGCCAGCTAGCTCCTTCTACTATGTGAGGACTCAGCAAGAAGGTAACACTTATTCAGAAAAGAAGCCCTCACCAGAAATCCAATCTGCTGGTAACTTAATCTTGAACTTCCCAGCCTCCAGAGCTGTAAGCAATAAATTTCTGTTGTTTATAAGCATTTTTGTTGTAACCTTCCAAACCAACTAAGACACACTCCATCCCTATCCATCTAATTCTCACACATGCATAGAATACAACCACTTTCATTAGCTACTCTTTATTTGATTTTTCCCCATCAGAAATAACTGGGCCCAAGATACCCATATAATCTGGTCAAGATCAGAGCTACTCCTAGGTGGCCCTACAAATGTATGGGACAAAATGTCATAGAAAGTCTAAGGCAACCAGAGAAGTATCTGGTTCCTGCCCATTATACCTCCTGCTCCCCTTCTCTCTCTAGACAATTTTATCCCCTCCTTCCATCGATGGCAACCTAATGACTGTAACAGAGAAGAGCTGTAATTCTTACTGCTCATCTTGAGTTCTATGCATCCTATTTCTTTGCCCCTAGTCCTTGGGGACACAGGTGTGCTCTTGTCTTTGTGAGCCTGGGTTCTCCAAGTGAATCCCCCTGCCCCCACCCAGCATAAAGGAGCCTGCTTCTAGCTCCACTCCAAATCAGTGAGAATTAACACTTGATCTGTCTTGTATAATTGGGAAGATAAATAGCAAAAATATATGTTTCCAATTCTTAAGATGTCAAAAAGATATCAAAAAATTAGGCATAGGGCTGGGGATGTGGCTCAAGCAGTAGCGCGCTCACCTGGCATGCGTGGGGCTCTGAGTTCAATCCTCAGCACCACATAAAAATAAAATAAAGATGTTGTGTCCACTGAAAACTAAAAACTAAATATTAATAAATTAAAAAAAAAAAAAGCTAAACAAAAAAAAAAAATTAGGCATAAATTGCCTCAATCTCCCCATACCACCTTGAAAATCAATGTTAAGCTCTAACTGACTACAAAACAATAGCATTCTTTCCTTGGCAGAACCACCAGGGCAGGACAGGCTCTCCCAAGCTCCTGTAACTTCACACTTGGATGGTGGCAATTGCTGGCTAGCTGGTCTTGCTCCAAAACATTCTGCATATAGCTGTCAGGATAACCTTTCTCAACACCCATAATCACCCACCACCACTGGGTAAAAGAGTAGCATTCATCTGGATGGTTTCTTATTCAAAAAAAAAAAAACAAAACAAAAAACTTTATTATCCTCTGTATAGTGGTCACCTACACAAATGGTGACTACTGTGGTGATGGTGATCCAAAGGTGGAAACTCTTCACAAAGAAAAAAAAAAAAAGGGTGTTTTAGTCAGCTTTTTTGCTGCCATGACTAAAAGATCTGACCAGAACAAATTGTAGAGGAGGAAAATTTATTTGAGGACTCATGGTTTCAGAGGTCTTAGTCCATAGAAGGCTGGTTCCATTCCTTGGGGCTCAAGGTGAGACTGAACATCATGGCAGAAGAGAGCAGCGGAGGGAAATAGCTCACATTATGGTGATCAGAAGGCAGAGAGAGACTCCACTAGCCAGATACAAATATATACCCAAATCCATGCCCCAATTCCCACCTCCTCTAGCCACACCCTACCACTTCAGTTACCACTCAGTTAATTCCTATTAGGGGATTAAATCACTGATTTTGTTAAGACTCTTACAACCCACTCATTTCTCCTCTGAACCTTCTTGCATTGTCTCTCATGTGAGCTTTTGGGGGACACTTCACATCCAAACCATAACACATGGGTTATTTTCTATCTTTTCTTTATTTTTCTTAAGGAAGTCATCCACCCTTCATGCCATGTGTTCCAGTTGGGCTGCTGGGAAGGGAATATGATAACTCCAGAGCATTAGGCTCTTGAGAAAGGTTAAGTGTCCACTGCAGCACATCACCTGGATGACCAAGCCATGTAATCCATAAGTTCTTGCTGCTGAGATCCTGGGAGGTGCCTTGTTCCTGTACATCTTAAGGTCTGAGGTTCTTCAGCTCTACCCTCAATTCTGGGAGTTTGTATTCACTTCCTACAGCTGGCAGCTGGAGCAAATGACCATAAGCTGGGAGGCTGGAGCCTTCATTCATCACAGTTCTAGAAGCTAGAAGTCCCACATCAGTTGTCAGTAGGGCTATCAGTTCTCAGAAAAGGTCCTTCCTTGCCCCTTCCAGTGGCTCCAGGCATTCTTTGGCTTGCGGTCACATCATTCCAGTCTGCCTCATCACCCCATGGCCTTCTTCCCTGTATGCATCCAATTCTCCCTCTCCTCTCTATAAAAACACCAGTCATAGGATTTAGGGCCCACCCTAATCCAGTAGGATTTCACCTTAACTAATTTCGACCTGCAAAGACTATACTTCCAAATAAGATCTATTATGGTTTAAATATGAAGTGTCCCCCAAACCTTGTGTGTGAGACAATTCCAAAAAGTTCAGAGGTGAGATGATTATGATATTTGTAACCTAATTAGTGGATTGATCCAACTGATGAATTAACTGGGTGGTAACTGTAGGCAGGTAGGGTATGGCTAGAGGGGGCAGGTTTATATTTTGTCCCTGGCACAACTCCTTCTCCCTCTCCTTCTCCTTTTCCCTCTACCTAAACCTCTGAGACCATGAGCCAAAATAAACTTTTCCTCCTTTAGTTGTTCTTGTCAGGTATTTTGGTCACAGTGACAGAAAGTTGACTAAAACAGTCATTTTCTGGGATACAGATAGATATGATTTTGGGAAGACACTGTTAGACATTCTTGCTGAGACTAACAGACAGACTTTGAGTGGAAGTAACTTTCTTTTATACCCCTATGATACCTGGCTCTCCTAGTTCATCATCGATTTGCCTACATGTGTATCCCCCACTTCTTAGACAAGAAACCCGGTGACTGATGGCAGGGACTATATTCTACTCACTTACCACAGGTTCTACCTCAAACTTAACTTACATATGTTTGATTACTGGACAATGAATGTGTTTCTTTACAACTGACAATGTTGATGTAACTTAAATACCCATGAGCCATGAGATCTAAGGAAGATAAAAAGAACTCTGAAAAATGAACCAGACTTCACATTGTTATTGAATTTAAATTTAAATTTGCTGAAGATACTATTTATTTTACTTCAACATGTTAAGAAAAAAATTTCTGAATCTTGGAAATAAGGCAAAAAGATGTACTATTTTTCAATGTCATATTTTAGCACTGTCTAATAAGCCCATTACAGTGTATCTATGTGATAGCCACTAGTCACATGTAGCTATTTAAATTTAAATTTTGCAGGGAGGGGAGTACCAGGAATGAAACCCAGAGGCACTTAACCACTGAGCCACATCCCCAGTCCTTTTTATTTTTTATTTTGAGATAGAGTCTCACTAAGTTGCTTGAGACCTTGCTGAGGCTGACCTCGACCTTTCAATTCTCCTGCCTCAGTTTCCTGAGTTGCTGGGATTATAGGTATGTGCTGCCATACTTGTCTAATTTTAATTAAATAAAAATTTCACCCTCCTGGTTGTCTCAGGCCCATTTCAAGTTCTATATCCACATCTAACTAGTGGGTACTAACTGACACTCATAGCAACCAACAATTCTTTTCATAAACACCAGCATCCTCCACTTGTGAGAAGTAGACCAAGAGACCTGCATGAGTGGATAAAGAAGTCTGATGGCAGAATTATCGAGTCTCTAGGTGGGAAAGTGACAGCATCCTCTGGAGGAGAGTCCCAGAAGAGAAGTGGAATTGTTGATGGTTATTTAAAGTGCTTAGGTGACCAAGGTTGAAGTATGGATTCATGATATGAATTCTCCAGATGAAAATTACTTACATCAAGGAGGTTTATTAGCTATACTTAGGGTGTAGATGAAATTTATGTCTAAATATGTCATTTAATTTATACTAAATTTCTCAAGTATTATAAGGTAAATTACAACCCAGAAAACAGAACAAGATTAGGACCAAACTCCTTCCAGGCACAGTGGCATATGCCTATAATCCCAACTACTCAGGAGGATAAGGCAGGAGGATTTCAAGCTCAAGGCAAACCTCAGCAATTTGGCAAGACCCTGTCTCAATAATAAAAAAGGACAGGGAGGTGCTGGGAATGTAGCTCAGAGGTAGAATTATCCCGGGTTAAATCCCCAATACCACAAAAACAAACAATCAGCATGGTCTCCTAGTCCTTTTCAAGCTAATCCCAGCTTGCTTTCTACCACCCCTTCCACAAAATACACATGCACAGATACACACATACCCTGCACTGGATATACCAAGTTGTTCCCTGTTCTTAGAATTTGACAGCTATGGTCAATTTTAGGTATTTCCACATGCCCTCCCTTATTCCTCCATCTGACCAACCTCTTTTCTTCTTCCAAGACCCAACTTGAAAATCTCCGATTTCAGGATCCTTAGGGAACCCCTTCCTCCTCAACTCTGTGGAGCTGATCATTTCCTCTTTTGCATTTTTTTTTACACACCTCTATGTCAACACATTCGGATGGTAGTGTGCTATGTATCTCACTAGATGGTGCACATCAGAAGCACCATGATTTCTTATCTTTGTAACCCCATTACAGCATACTAAGCACAAAGCAGAAATTTGTTGACTAAAGAAAAGAGGCAGTCAGGTTTTTGGTGTACCTATAATCTCAGCAGCTCAAGAGGCTGAGGCAGAAGGATTGCGAGTTCAAAGCCAGCCTCAGGAACTTTGCAGGGCTCTAAGCAACTTAGGGAAAACCTGTCTCAAAATAAAAAAATATAAAAAGGGCTGGAGATGTGGATCAGTAGTTAAGCACCCAATGGGTTCAATCCCCAGTACCAAAACAACAACAACAAAATAGTGGCAGTCCTAAAATATTTCATTGTTTCTTCTTCACCCAGGAAAAGCAGAAATCTGCCTAATAATATCTCACCAAATGCATTTCTCAAAGGCAATTAAATCTGTTTTTTATGTTGTTCTTTCTAGATAAGTGTCAGTTTCCTGAAGTCATAAAACTCCAATGTTCTTCATGTATTTCATAACCCTTTTAAACTGCATTTTAAAACATCTTCATGGAATTTATGTAAAAAAAATGTGAGTTGAATATATGTATGAATTATCACACTGTACCCCCATAAATACAATAATTAGGTGTCCTTTAAAAAGAAAAAAGTAGCTAGGTACAGTGGCACACACCTGTAATCCCAGCGGCTTGGGAGACTGTGGCAGGAGGATCACGAGTTCAAAGCCAGCTTCAGCAAAAGCAAGGGGCTAAGCAATTCAGTGAGACCCTGTATCTAAATAAAATAAAAAATTGAACTGGGGATGTGGCTCAGTGATTGAGTGGCCCTGAGTTCAATCCCTGGTTACCACTCCCTGAAAAAAAAAAAAAAAAGTAAGTTGAACTCAAAATAATAGGTTTAGAAAAATAATGGAGAATTTTACTTTAGCACTTAACTCATGCTGAGAGTTTGTTGTGGGTAAGTTTATTGCATAATGTCCTCTGATACTAAATCCTTCTGCATTGGTCAGGATCTGAAATAAGGAACTACTTCTCATGTGAAAATTAATTTTGTCACAGAAAGATCTGGGAATTACTCCAAGACAGTTTTAATACTGCCCTATAAGAGTGGGATGCAAAATGCACAATAAGAAAAAAGTGTTCTACTTTTTCTCATCACATAAATTGGCATTAAATTTACTTAATGGTAGTTCATGATCTTCTTTTAAAAGAGTAATTATCAATTATATTGTAGTTAGTTTATATTGAAAACAAGGCAACCCTAACTGGGCACAGTGGTGCATGCTTGTAATCCCAGAAACTCAGAAGGCTGAGGATCACAAGTACAACACCAGTCTCAGCAATTTAGTGAGATCCTGTCTCAAAACAATCAAACAAACAACAATAACAACAAAAAAGAGGGATGGAGATGTAACTCAGTGGTAGAGTGACTCTGAGTTCAATCCCCAGTACCCCAACACACACACACACACACACACACACACACACACACGAAGAATAAAAGAAATATTGAACTACAATGCAAAGACCACCAACTCCAATTTTAAATCAAATTAAAGCAAACTTATATTGTATACACAAAGAGAGCTGGCCAGCTGCTGTCTCACCTAAAATATGGGCCACAGAACAGCCCAACTCTCAGGGAAGAAAAGGTTTATATAGCACAAAAAGTTACAAACAGGATTGTCTTAGGAACTTACAGCGAACAGGGTTCTGGCAAATGTAATACAGGGAAGTTAGAAGATTAATGATCTACCTGGCTTGATATTTCGAGGTAGGGAGTAAATTCAGATCCCAACATCAGAATTTATGAGGCACCACTGAGGTTTCAGAGAAGGTTGTTATCTGGTCATGGAGAGCCAGGATTTATGATGCACCACTAAGGTTTTAGGAAGGGTTGTTATCTGGTCAAGGAGAGCCAGGCATGGATGAGTTCAGAGCATGGGCAGGAATTCCAAACAAGTTTTGAAATCTCAGTATTTTATAGTAAAACAGAAATGAACTTTTCATGACTTTGTGATGAGATGGCTCCCAGTCTTAAGATGGAATTAGGCTGGGTTCATCAGAAAGAATGGAAATAAGGCAGTGCTGCTTACTTACAAAATTGCTGTGAAAAATTATGCAATACATGTGAAAATATATTGCAAGTTGCTACTTCCTCTATAGACGTAAGGTCTACTCTGACCATTCTATTGGTAGTACCAGTAGTAGCAGTGGTCATGTACTCCAAGTAGTTGCAGTACTATTACTGATGCTGTGTGTTAGTTTTCTGCTATCATAACAAACATGGGAGGTAAATCAAGTTAACAAGAAAAATGTTTATTTTAGCTCTTGGTTTTGAAAGCTTCAGTCCATGGTTTGCTATCCCTATTGCTTTTGGGCCAGGGATAAGGAATATATCTTTATGGGGAGTATAGTGGAGTAACGTGCTCACTTCATGCCAGCTGGTGGAGGAGGCTGGACAGAAAATGAACTGTGCACCAGATTTCTTGAATTCCTAACCATCCCAATGATTTCAGCTGAAATAAAAGAGGGTACTTATTTACCAAATTTTGCTAAAATATTCAGGTAATAAAGCAATGTTTATTTTAATGTTATATTGATTGTGTCAAATATTATTAATCCTTATAGCATAACTATGATTAAAATATCTTATGTAGCAAATGAAATGGTATAGATGAGCAAATAATTAAATGATATTTAATACTTTTTTTTTTTCATTTAAAATGAAATTCTTGGAAAGCTCATGACATGTTTTAGTTAGCTTTTTGTTGTTGTTGTTGTTGCTGTGACTGAAAGACCCAACCAGAACAACTGTAGAGGAGGAAAAGTTTATTCAGTGACTCATGGTTTCCATAGACAGCCAGCCCCATTCTTCCAGGCTCAATGTGAAGCAGAACAACATGGCAGAAGTACGGTAGAGGGAAGCAGTTTAGAAAGTAGAGTGAGGGCCAGGAGGGGACTGACTCCACTTACCAGGTACAACATATATACCCCAAAGCCACTCCCCCAATGATCCACCTCCTCTGGTCCTACTCTATCTTCCTTCAGTTACCACCCAGTTAATCCCATCAGGAGATTAATTCACTAATTGGTTTAAGACTCCAATCATTTCTCCTCTAAACCTCCCTGCATTGTTTCACACATGAGATATTGGAAGACACCTCACATCCAAACTGTAACATGACATCTCAAAGTTTTTTGTTTTTGTTGTTCTTTTTTTTGTTGTTTTTCCTTGTTTTCTTTTTAATAGTGAGGTTTAAACCCAGGAGCACTCTACCATTGAGTTAATCCCCAGGCCTTTTTCATTTTTTTTTTTTTTCATTTTTTTAAAATTTTTGAGACTGGGTCTCACTAAGTTGCTGAGGATGGCCTTGTGAACCTCCTGCCTCAGCCTCCCAAGTTGCTGGAATTACAAGCATGTGCCACTGCACCCAGCTCAAAGCTTCTTTATTATAAAAATTTGTGGATCCTATGAAAATATTAAATTACATATGGGCTGGGGTTGTAGCTCAGTTCATAGAGCACTTGCCTAGAATGTGCAAGGTCCTGTATTCGATCCAGAACTGTAAAAGACAAAAAAAAAAAAAAAAAAAAAATTCACACGTGTGTACATATATATATATAGAGAGAATTATTGATATAGATATACAGATAAATGATACAGTATTTAAGCTAGGTTGATTAGGTGTTATACAATCTTCTACAAGAACAAAAGCATAGGAGTATATCCCCAGCTCATTTCCCAAAAGAAACAATGTGTTTTTTGAAACAGACCATTGGCAGCCTCCTAGTTGTTGGAATAAAGATCTTTGGTTACTTGCTATTGAGAAAGCAACAGTTATGTATCCATTTCTACCATCAAAGTTAAAAGCAGTATCAAGTTCAGGTTGCACCTTTTATTTTAATTCAAAAAATTTAATCCAAAAGTGCTAGGGGAGACTCCCAACAAATGGAGGAGGGACAGGTCAGCAAATATCTCTCAGCTACAAAACAACTATAAAACTGGCAAAAGTATCCCAAACCACCATTTTAAAACTCTAGAAATCACTAAAGGCAAACAACAAATTGAGAAGTGTTTATTCATAAAAAACTGCTAAACTTAAGGTAAGAACAGGGTATCTGTGGTATTCTTGTCTAGAAGAAAATGACATATATCATAGTAACAAAAAAATGAAATAAAAACAATACAGGGGGGAAAAAAGAAACAATAAAACCAAAGATTTTGTTTCTTTGAAAACACCAAAGCAGGGCAGGGGTTGTAGCTCAGTGGTAGGGCGCCTGCCTTGTATGCGTGAGGCACTGGGTTTGATCCTCAACATCAATTTAAAAAGTAAATAAATA
Source organism: Callospermophilus lateralis (assembly GCF_048772815.1). Classification (NCBI taxonomy): domain Eukaryota; kingdom Metazoa; phylum Chordata; class Mammalia; order Rodentia; family Sciuridae; genus Callospermophilus; species Callospermophilus lateralis. The sequence continues at coordinate 34,015,535 of NC_135313.1, read as the reverse complement.
AAAAACAGATATGTGTCCATCTACAACTTAAAAAAAAAAAAAAAAAAAAAAAAAAAAAAAAAAAAAGCTGGGTGCAGTGGTGCATGCCTATAATCCCAGTGACTCAAGAGTTCAGCCTCAACAAACTAGCCAGGAGGCCCTAAGCAACTAAGTGAGACTTTGTCTCAAAATAAAGAGCTAGGGCTCTACAGCTGGGGCTGTAGCTCAGGGGTAAAGCACATTGGGTATCAATCCCTGGTACCAAAATATAATAAAAATAATAATAATAATAACAACAAAACTTTATACCAACAAATAAGACAACTTAAATGAGATAACAAATTCCTAAAAAGGACACTATCAAAGCTGACTTGAGCCAGGCACCATGGCACAAGCCTATAGTCCCAGCAGCTCAGGAGTCAGAGCAGGAGGATTGCAAAACTAGCCTCAGCAAAGGTGAGGTGCTAAGCAACTCAGTAAGATCCTGTCTCTACATAGAATACAAAAATGGGCTTGGTGGGGCTGGGGTTGTGCCTCAGCAGTAGAGCACTCACCTAACATGTGCGAGGCCCTGGGTTCAATCCTCAGCACCACATAAAAATAAATAAGATAAAGGTATTGTGTACAACTACAACTAAAAAGTAAATATTTTAAAAAATGGGTTTGGGATGTGACTAAGTGGTCAAGTGCCCCTGAGTTCAGTCCCTGATACCAAAAAACAACAACAACAACAACAAAAAAAAACCTTGACATGACAAGAAATAGAAATTAAGTAGATAGATAACAAATACAGTAATTTGGGTGGAGTTGTACTAGGGATTGGATTCAGGGACACTCGACCACTGAGCTACATTCCCAGCCCTATTTTATATTTTATTTAGAGACAGGTCTCACTCAGTTGCTTATCGAGGTGTTGCTAAATTGCTCAGTCTGGCCTTTAATTTGTGATCCTTCTGCCTCAGACTCTGGAGTCACTGGGATTACAGGTGAGTGCCATTACACCCCATTTGAGTGATCTTACATTAGGGAGAACCTTAAATCTGCTTTCATTTTTAAAGAAAATAACTTGCTAGCTTTAATATAAATTTTAGTCCAAAACTGCTTGCTGCATATCCCACAATGGATGGCAATAAAGCCATCAACGTGGGGCTGGAAGTATAGGTCAGTGGTAGAGCCTGTGCTTAGCATGCCTGAAGCCCTGGGTTCAATTCCAAGCACAGAAACAAAACAAAACTTACCAATGTGATGGGAAGTATAGATGCAAAATTTGTCAGAGCTATTCCTGCGTGGTCATGAGTACAAACCCAAAATTTAAACATCAAAGAGAAAGAATTTAGGCTGCATTTGGGAAGATAATGAAAGGGATAGCATAGTTAGGAAGTGATTGCAAAAGTCCCATAATAGATGACTAAATCAAGATGGTAGTAGAAAAAGATGATGAAATTGAGAAATGTGGTAAATACAGAAGATAAGCTTTGTGAAGGCATAGGTCTGATTGGTCACATCTGTATCTCTAGTGGTCTCTAGTTTGATAAATATTTGACTTAAATATTTGATAAATGATTTAATAATTAAGATATGTGGTTGGTGGTATTTTATAACGATAGAGCTAGGCTGCTTTTGTTCAAATTGAGCTTTTCTGCTTAATAGCTCTATGACTTTGAGAAAAATTATTTGACCTCTATGCCTCAGTTTTCTTATCTGTAAAATAACGCTATATATTGGTATCTAGATTATCTGGTATTCTTGTCAGTAGAAGAGGTTTAAATAGTTCCCAGAGAGAAGGAAACTTGATTTAGGATAGGTGGGGTTCTTGGCATACTTGATGGAAAAGAATTTCAGTATGCTGTATTCAGAGACCCAGAAATTTATTTAGGAAAGCAGATAACATTCAAAGGAAAATGGGTGTTAGCTCAATAAAGGGATGTGCTTTTAGGGTTCTTGCTCCTCTTTTAAAGAAAACTTAGGAAACTTGGAAAGTGTTGGGTATAGGAAAAATGTGGGGATGACATCAGTCTGGGATTCACAAGATGGTTTATAATGGTGGTTCAAGTTCACCTTTTAAATCTGGTTATTCTCAACATCCTTAGCTTGACATAGTTTCCACTATTTGAATAATAGAAAATGCTGGAAAGGGGCTGGGGATGTGGCTCAAGCAGTAGCGTGCTTGCCTGGCATGCGTGCGGCCTGGGTTTGATCCTCAGCACCACATACAAACAAAGATGTTGTGTCCACCAAAAACTAAAAAATAAATATTAAAAAAATTCTCTTTAAAAAAAAAATAAAAGAAAAAGAAAATGTTGGAAAGTCCCCTAAATTATAGGGTTTCTTAAAATGTTACATCCCTCTTTGTTTAATCTATTTTTGATGGGCTAATTAACAGTGGACAAGGTAATTATCATAAGTGAGTGATTTTACAGGTAACTCCAAGATTTACACATTCCCCAGAAATTTGGAAATGATAGGCCTGGGAGTCTGGCTTGGGGTGGGGGGTGGCAGGCCTGGAAAGGTATATAGAACTTCATATTAAAATTATATTTCCTTGTCCTTGCTTTATGTCTCTTTTCTACCTTGTTTAAAATTTCTTCAATCCTATCTTAGTTTTGAGATTTAAATGAAGTTAATATGTAAAGTGCTTAGAGGAGTGACTGAATATGTACTGAGCTACATAAAACTATTGTAATTTTTTAATGGTGAAATTGTATTGTTAACCCTTCAGAAGTGGAAAAACTTTTTTTTTTTTTTTTTTTTTTTTGAGAGGAAGAGTAATACATTGTGTGCTAACTTGGCAGTCCCGGGGAGACTGGGGAATAGGGAGAAAAAATGGGACAGAACTCTGATTCCTACCACTTCTCTCTGACACCCCCTCCCTCGCCCCCCACCTCAAGCCCTCCCATCTCCTGCCAAGCTCCAGTCACACTGGCCTCTGCAGTACTTGCAACAGTCATGTTCTTTCCTGCCTTAAGACCTTCCCACTGCTGTATCCTTGATTTGGAAGAGCATAGAGGCTAGACTCAACAAATACTGGTTTAATGATTCAATAGGTGAACTTGAAACTCCTTTAAATGGAGTAAATATTAAATATCAGAGAACATAGGAGACTGCTGTGGAACAGTTAGGAAAGAAGATAAAAGGTGAGTGCATGTTTTTTTTTTTTTTTTTTTTTTTTTTTTTTGTGGTGCTGGGGATTGAAACCAGGGTCTTATGCACGCAAGGCAAGCACTCTACCAACTGAGCTATATCCCCATCCCTGCAAAAAGTTTTTTCTTACTATCCCCATCGAACCTCTGCACTGGGGTTGAACTCTGGGGTGCTCTATCACTGAGCTTCATTTCCAGCTCTTTCTATTTTAACTATTTTTTAAAAAAATTCCTTAGTTGTAGTCAGACACATTACCTTTATTTATTTATTTTTAGGTGGTGCCAAGGATCGAACCCAGCGCCTAGCACGTGCTAGGGTAGTGCTCTACCGCTGAGCTACAATCCCAGTCCTCCTTTTATTTTGAGATAAGGTCTAAGCTGCCAAGGCTGGTTTACAACTTGAGAGCTTCCTGCTTGAGCCTCCAGAATAGCTGGGATTACAAACGTGTGACACCAGGCCTGGCAGGAACAAAGTTTTAAAGAGTTTTAAGGACTGTGGTTGGAGCAAAGTTGAAATGCTCAGAAGAGGCACGGAAGGTGAAAAAAGAAAGAAAGAAAGAAAAAGAAAAGTCACTGGACTTGGCAATAATTTCCGGAAAGAATTCTGAGGAAGTAATTGTCTTTGAAGTTTGCCGGCGGGGGGTGGGGGTCAGAAAAGTAAGGAGTAGAAGCCAATTAATATAGACTTTTACTGACACGTTTGATAAGAGAAGCCGGGTCCAGAGAAGGTGATTTTAGGGACTAATCCTATTTTTACCGTTTCTCTAGTAGGGTGAGTGAGGACACAGAGGGAGACAACTAAGGTACTGAAAATAAAAACATGAGGCCACATCCTGGAAATGTGCGTAGAGTTGTGTGTGCAGGGCTTTTCATAGGCACTGTGTTATCTGATCATTCCCTGGTCCCTGAAGATACATCCCATGACTGATACGCAAAGTATGGTTCCTAGACCCGCAGTACCCACAGAACAGAGAAAGTGTTAGAAAGGCACATTCTTGGGTTCCGCATCAAACCCATGGAATCTGAAATTGCAGACATGGGACCCCCGCAATCAATTTTAACAAGTCCTCCAGGGAATTTTAATGCTAAGTCCTGACATCCACTACACGCAGGCGACAACGATAGAGACCACCGTAAGACGTGGCGGCCTCAATCGGTGGGCAGAATTTCGATTCTGAAGCCTATGCCTAGGTCTTCCATTTCTGAGAGGAGCTGTGCACGACCCCAGGTAGCCAGCACTGCAGAGTAAAGTCACCCTACTACAGGGTTGGCCTAACATACTAGACTGGGGCAGTGGAGAAGCGTAGCTCTCTTTATTCAAGCCAAGCCCTTGTCCCGCCCCTGCCTCCGCCCACTCATGGCCCGAGCACCCCCACCCTGAGGCTCCAACTTCCGGCGCTGGAGAAGGGGTCGACAGGGTTGGGACTGGGGGAGGATGTATCCAATTTCGGGACTGGCGGGGGACGCTTTCTTTCACTCAATACCCCTATTTGCTAAGAGGCCAAATGACGCGGCGGAGGAAGAAAGACAGGCTAGTCTAGGACAGGTATGTAGGCAGTCTGGGATCTAACAAGGGAATAAAGGAGTCTGAAACTCCTGCTCTCTTCCTTGCTTTACTTTCCCACCCCTCGCTTCCAGGAATGGAAAAGACGGAGGATTGCGGCCGTGATAGGGGCGGGGCGCGGGGTGGTGCAAGGAGGAGAAATCTCGCGAGAGCGGAGCGACCGGGGAGGGGGTGGCACCTCTTCCCTCCTCCTCCTCGCGTTAGTTCCGGTCGCAGAGGAGACACCGCTGCAGTTGCCGCCACATCGGGGATTTCTGGCTCTTTTCTCTTCGCCTTAAATTCGGTGAGGCCAGTCGCCCGACTCTTGCTGGGCCGAGATTGCGGCCCGTCGTCGCCGGGCAAAGGGCAAGGGAGGCAGCAGGTCGGGTGCGGCGAGGCTTGGGTGGGCCTAAGCGGAGGCCGCCGCATGAGGCCAATCGGATCCGGGGCCTGGATTCGAGGGTCGGGTCCCTAGCTTTGGCTGGGAGGCCGAGAAGCCGGAGATCGAGCCAGAAGTAGGGGCCGGGAGCGTGCCGCGGCGCCGCAGGCGAGGCAGTGGCCGAAGCGGCCCACCTCTGGACGCTGCCCGGGCCTGGGTAACAAAGCCGCCGCGGCCTCTGTTGGGTGATGTACGCGTGGGGGGTTCCGGCGGGCGGGGCGGAGGAGCCGCCACCACCACTGAGGCCGCCTCCTCCGCCGCTGCTTTCGCTGGAGGGCGGGCGGATGTACGGGGCGGCTGGGCCCCCGGCGCGGAGCGCCTCGGCGCCTGTGGTCCGCTCGTTGCGGCGGCCGCCACCCCAGGCGACAGGGTCAGTGGAGAAGGGCCCACGGGACCCCACGGCACCCGACTGTAGTCTAGAGAGGGTTCCGGGACGGGGGCGGCTTATCTGCTTCTCTTGCGGGTGGCTAAGGAAGAGTGTGGGTTGGGAGGCACGTGCCCGGGGACGAGGCTCACTTAGACTGTAGGTTACAGGGCAAAGGAGGCCCGGCCGTCATAGCTAATTTTGCAGGCCGGAGTTGTGCAAGCTTCCGTTGCGATCACAGGCATGCCTTTGGGGTAAGGTGGTACTGCTCAGAAAAAGGGATTCCCCTTTTGACGGCGTCTCAGGATTGAAATACATATTTCGGTGACTAGTGGTAATTTCGGCGTTCTGTGGTGCTTAGAAGCAGTGGAAGATGTAGGCGAATTTAAAGAGGAATGTGGAAGAGACTTTAACAATTGTTTGTGATGGTGGATTTGTCACTGGTCACTGTGACACTGTAAAGTCATCCAAAGGTGTAGTTCCCAGGATTTCCTTAAAGTGCTTCTTATAGAGAGAAATGCAGATTTTGAAGTTAGATTTAATTCAAGTGAAGGTAATTCTTTGTGCCTGCACCTGGTATATTGTCAAGTTGAAAGTGTGTTCCATGTGATTTATGTGTGACTAGACTTAAGTTTTTTCTATGCTTCGTTTTTAAATGACTGTTACAACACAGATACTTTTAAGGCCATATTTCTGTTTTCCTAGGGTGTCTTTTATGAATAATCAAAAGCAGCAAAAGCCAACGCTATCAGGCCAGCGTTTTAAAACCAGAAAAAGAGGTAAATATTTATGTTTTAATATCTCTCTTCACACCTCCAGATATCTTTTGTATCCTGGTTCCTCTGACAGTCATTGCATAGTACTAAAACCTCAAGAGAGAGTACCAGAAAGGAACTTGAATTTCTAGGTAACTTCCATTTCAGATGTGCCCCTAATACTTCTACTGCTTTCTCAAATTTGTGCTTTTTAATTATCAGCATCTCTCTAAGCAGGTTATTCAATGTTGTTTTTAGTATAAAAATAAAATACCTTCTAGGACTGGGGTTGTGGCTCAGTGGTGGAGTGCTTGCCTAGCATGTGTGAGGCACTGGGTTCAATTCTCAGCACCACATATAAATAAATAAATAAATAAATAAATAAATAAATAAATAAAGGTTCATCGACATCTTAAAAAAAAACTTTCTAAGAAAGGACTTCACTAGCTAGCAGTTTCATTTAAACAAACTTTTGCTTGAGCAAAGAGGTTAATTTGTAAAAAGAAAATTTCTAATGTCATTAATTTCACCCAAGTTATGCCAAGATGTGTGATAAGGATTGGGGATGTAACTCAGTGGTAAAGTGCTGCCTTGAGTATGATCCACAGCAGCACACACACACACCCTCCCCCCAAAAAAAAAGAGTAAAGAGAAAAGTCATAATTTACCCATAAAATGGAAGTAAATTATGGAGTAAGAGTCACATTGTAATGTATAATGAAATTAAATATTTCTTACAGAGTTAGTAAGAAACTAATTACTTTTTTTTTGTATTGGTGTGTACTTAAATGAATGTTGACTTCAGTAGCAAGGAATTGTGCTAGTAGTACAGGAGCTAAATAAGATATGGTATCAGGTTTTTTATTAAGCTTAATATTTTCCCAAAACACTTTCTTGCTTGAAAACATATAGTCTGTTTTAAAAGAAGTTTAGAGAAATGGGTCAATTAATGGTAATAAGTTGTTTTTCTTTTTCTTTTCTTTTTTTTTCAAGAGTAAAAAATAAATTTAAGAAACAGGAGAAAGGGAGAGAAAGAGAGAGAGTGACTCTTTCAGAGAAGAGGGGCTCCAGAGCTGGTTCCCCAAGGAGTGGGGATGTCCTGCCCCTTTTTATAGATTTCAGGTTTCCTTTCTTCTCAGGCCTCCTCTTCCCACTCAGCCTATGTGACCAAAATGGCTGGAACAGAGCTTGGGGGAGGGGGCTACCACTCCCATGTGGGCCCAAAAAGGCAGGAAAGGAGCTACCCAGTATATTCTTTAGCAGCTTCTTGCTAGATATATTCATTAGCAGCTCCATGCTGGGAGGAATAATTCCCTGGGGGCAGGTGACCTTGGCAACTGGTGGCCTTGGAGGAGAAGTACTCATTTCTTTTTGGATCAGCCACCATCTTCCTGACCCAATCATTCATTATCTATAGGGACTATGTAAACCCAGTCTCTTTCCCCCTTCTGATTAAGGGAAGTGTACAGTGAGAGCTCTGGCTGCGTCAAGCTGGAAAGGGCTGACATGGAGCAAGCAGTTTGGGTTTCCCTTTTAGGAATGTTTTGGGTCAGTCTAGGGGTCTGTGGTAAAAGTCTGGTTTGAAGTCTTCTGAGAGGTGGGTGCTATTTGGTGACAATTCCAGATGAGCCCCTATCTGAATCTGGTCTTGAAAATCAGGATCTGGTCCTTGTTCCCCCAGTGAGAAATGCTAAGGCAAGAGCAAAAGGTAAATTTTATTTAAGAAACAGACTCCTCCAGAGAGGATGGGGACCGGAGCTGGTGCCCCTGTTTTTCTTTTTCTATCTTGAGTAATACACAACTGAGATATGTTACAGTCTTTTATAATCTTTGGTATTCTGTTCCCTTGTAAAGGTGGTGAGGAGAGCAAAGTGTGATTTGATTCTAGTCTTTGCAGGTACATTTAGATTTAGCCGTTAATTTTCTTAAGGAACAGGAGTTATAAACTAGAACAAATAATACTGGTCAATAATATGCTTTCCAACTGTGTGTTGTGGTGCACACCTATCATCCCAGCAAAGCAGGAGACTGAGGCAGGAGGGTCGAATGTTCTAGGCCAGCCTCAGCAACTTAGCAGCAAGACCCAAAATTTTTTAAAAAGCATTCCTGTGTTCAGTTTCCAGTAACCACCTCTCAAATAAACAAACAAAAAATTTAACCCTGGGAGCCAGCTGGGTGTGGTTACCTGCCCGAAATCCCAGTACCATTAAAAAAAAAATACATATACACACACTTTTCAAAGATTACTTTAATAAATACCAAATGAATGGTTAAATTAAAAACCAAATTGTTTGTGCATCTAAAGAACCAGTACCCCAAGTATTTGGACAAATTTTCAAAGGGTCACTTAAGGTTTGAAGGATAGTCTAAACTCTGAAAAAGCCAAGATGCCTTAGAACATTCCAGGTGAAATTGTCTTGTGGCAGTAGGTACATGAAACATGAGTGCAATTTAGCTCACTTAATGAGATTTGTTTGAAAGAGTGGCAGGAGAAAAGCCACATAATTTGTGTGACTAGGCCATCCTGACTTACATTTGCAGAGGGAAGCTTGCAAAGGATATGAATATAGTCTCTTTCCTCTTGTGTTTATTGCAAGTATTGGGTCATGTAGCTTGTGTTTGCTTTTTTCCCAGCTGTTGAAATAAATGAAATTAAGAGGAATTTGGATAACATATTATAGTTTGATGGTACAATAAGTCTTTTGGTAAGACTTCAAATGATTTGGGTTTTTCCCCACAGATGAAAAAGAGAGGTTTGACCCTACTCAGTTTCAAGACTGTATTATTCAAGGCTTAACTGAAACTGGTACTGATTTGGAAGCAGTAGCTAAGTTTCTTGATGCTTCTGGAGCAAAACTTGACTATCGCCGATATGCAGAAACACTCTTTGACATTCTGGTGGCTGGTGGAATGCTGGGTAAGTGTCTGGGTTTTGTTTAGGAATTTAGGGAAGTGAATGTACAGAGATTATGGAAAATCCAGAATATAGACTATTGATGAACCTATTGGGTGGGGTGGTATTTTTGGCTGTGTTGTATTTTATTTCGTTTCTGCCCCCATAAGTTTTTCCATTCTTTTCTTTTAATTCATAATAAGTTATCAGATTTCCCTGTTCTATCAAGCCTCATGTTTGAAGTCTAATTTCCTACAACATCCCCAATTGATGATTTTTCCAACATATGTTTGAATACTACCATTTTATGGAGAAACTTCTACCCTTGTTTTGTTCTATGAATGCTCTAGACCTGTGCTGCTCAGTACAGTAGCCATTTAGTCACATATGCCTATTAAGTACTTAGGATGAGCCTGGTGCAAATTAATATATGCAATAAGAATAAAGTACACATTGAATTTTAAAGATGTAATAGAAAAGAGCCAGACATGATAGTGTAATCCCAGCTACTCAGTGAATCTAAGGCTGGATAATTAGCTTTAAGGCCATCTTGGGCAACATAAGGCCCCATCTCCAAAAAGACTTATTTTTAAAAGATAACAGAAAAAAGAATGTAAGACAAGTTATTTCAAAATGTTTTTAGAGTGATACTATATTGCCAGCCAAGCTATGAGGCTTACCTGACAGTGAATTACCCAGTAGTAGACCCAGGAACTTAGAACTCCTACCATTTTGGGGAGTGAAATTTGTCAAATTATATTGTTATGTTGTTTACATGTTTAAATATATAATAACAAATCCCACCGTAAACTATAATGCACCAATAAATGAGGGAAGAATTCATCCCTTTTAATGTCTAGTCAAGTGAGTATTTCTTTTCATTGCATTAGCCAATTTGTAGTAAAAAATATGAAAGGTTTCTATTTCTATTCATAATACTGTTACCAGTAAGGTTTTGGGCGGGGAGGGGCGGGGAAGATCTTTAAAAAATATTTACCAAGGAAGCCAGGTATATGTCTATAATTGCAACTGTTAAGGAGGCTAAGGCAGAAGCATGGCAAGTTCAAAACTAGCTTAAACAGCCTAGGAGGACCCTGTCTCAATAAAAAGGGCTGGGGATGTGGCTCAGTGGTAGAGTGCCCTGGATTCAGTCCTCCTGAGTATAGATTTTAATCAAAATTGTTTTTCTAAGGAACATTTAAAATACATCATAAAGAGAATAATATAATGAACACATCTGATCTTTTACCCAGCTTCAACAGTTATTAACATAATCTGTGCTTTTTTTTCCTCCTTCCCCCGATTTTTTAAAGCATTAAGTTTTCATAACAGAATTTGTATAGCAGAAGCTTGAAGGATTACTTTCTTCATGGAAAATTACATGTAATCAGAGACATCTCTGAACATCTCCATTTGACAGATTTGGCACTACTGAATGGTTATAGAGTTACTTTAGGGTGCTAAGATTGTTCAATGTATTCCTGTGTACATATTTACTCTTCATTCTTATATACTGAACCCACCAAACACACTGGTTGATTAATGTTGCTTTTAAATTTGTCTTTTAGGATGTTACCATCTTATTTTCTATTGAAAATTCTTCTTAAAAATATTCTTTAAAAAATGGGGCTTGGGCTGTGGCTCAGCAGGAGTGCACTTGCCTGGCATGTGTGGGGTACTGGGTTCAATTCTCGGCACCACATATAAATAAATAGAAAAAAGGTCTATCAACAACTAAAAAATATTTTTAAAATAAAATTGCAAAATTTGAGACTGGGATGTAGCACAGTGGTAGTGCCCTTGGTTCAATCCCCAGTGCTGAAAATAACTAAAATAAGCAAAATTCTTAGTAAAATATTCTTTAGCCCCAGGTGGTACACTGGCAGATGACATGATGCGTACACATGTCTGCGTGTTTGCAGCACAAGAAGACCTAGAGACCATGCAAGCATTTGCTCAGGTAAGTAAGATTTTACTTCATGTTTTCAGTTAGCTAATGTTTAAGGAACATTTTGCTTTAAAGGGAGGGGCATGTAATTGGGTGTGGTGTTGCAGGCCTATAATACCAGCCACTCAGGAGGCTGAGGTAGAAGGGTTTCAAGTTCAAGGCCAGCCTCAGCATTTTAGCAAGACTTATCTCAAAAAATAAAAAGGACTAAGGTGTAGCTCAGTGGTTAAATCTCCTATACCACAAGGGTGCTCATGCACACACCCAGCAATACAAATCTATAGAGAAGTTACAATTAAAGCATTAGTAGTACTGGTATATTTAGGATTGAGGAGCTGATAAAACTCTTCCCAAGTTGATATAAAGTGTAAGCTTTTGCCTTTAGTGTAAGACTTCCTTCTTTGCTGTTCTGGAAATAACTTTGGTGTTCTTCATAGGTTTTTAACAAGTTAATCAGGCGCTACAAATACCTGGAGAAAGGTTTTGAAGATGAAGTAAAAAAGGTATGAGGAGGGATTGGGTGTAGCTCAATGGTAGAACGAGAATAGGGTCAGGAAGAGAATGTTAAATTCTAATTCCCACAGATTTGATATAATTTTAAATACTTAGGTGAGCTGTAATTGAAATCTAATTTTGGAGTATGTTATAGTTTATTAAAATAGTTCTAACTTGTGCACTGTTGCTTGGCTGTGTCCAAACAAATGGCAAAGTTAAAAGGCTAAGTGGAGTTGTTCAGAATATGGAGGGCAAAGGATCAGAGCCTAAACAATTGAATAACAAATTTAGCTTAGCTTACTTGATATTTGAGTCCCAGTGTGAAATATTTTATAAATAGGTGCAAAGAAAATCTGATAACATTAATATTTATTGAGTGCCAGGTTTTGTTCTAATTATATCAACTCATTTAATATTCATTGAAGACCCTGGGAGCCAGGTGTAATAAGATGCCTGTAATCCTAGTGACTTGAGAGGCTGAGGCAGGAGGATTGCCAGTTGAGACCAGCCTCAGCAATTTAATAAGGCCCTAGCAACTTAGCGAGGCCGTGTCTCAAGATTTAAAAAAAATAAAAAGGGCTGCAGATGTAGCTCAGTGTAAAGCACTCCTGTGTTCAGCCATCCCAGAACAAACCTGGGGAGGGTGAGGCAGGAGGATCACAAGTTTGAGACCAGACTGAGCAATTTAGCAAGATCCTATCTCGGGCTGGGGCTATAGCTTAGTGGCAGAGTGCTTGCCTAGCATGCGTGAGGCACTGGGTTCAATCCTCAGCACCATATGGAAATAAAATGAAGATATTGTGTCTACCTATAACTAAAAAATAAATATTAAAAAAAGGCAAAAAAAAATAAAGGCATTCTGTACATCTACAACTACAAAAAAAAGGATCCTATCTCAGAATAAAAAGATACTAGAGGTATGGCTCAGTGGTAAAGTACCCCTGAATTCAGTCCCAGATACAACCCTGGTAGGCAAATTTTATTATCCACATAAAGTGTGAGGAAACTGAAGCACAGAGATTAAATACTTTGCCTAAGATTATTTAGCTAATCAGTTATTACAACTAAGATATAAACTTAAGTAATTAGGTCCCAGAGCCCACCCTTTCAATCAATAGAGTGAGTATACCTTGCTGTTTGTCCTAGTGTAAAGCAATTGCTTTTCTGACCCTAAACTATTTACTTTTACAGCTGCTGTTGTTCTTAAAGGGATTTTCAGAGTCGGAGAGGAACAAGCTGGCTATGTTGACTGGTGTTCTTCTGGCTAATGGAACACTTAATGCATCCATTCTTAATAGCCTTTATAATGAGAATTTGGTTAAAGAAGGTAATTAACCTTTAGCATAGGGTAGTCTTTGAATGAATTAGAGTGGAGTAGGTGTAATTAAAGTAAAAAGAAATGTTTTGGGAACCCAGAAAGATTGGTACCAATTAAGAGACTTGGGACATCTTTAATGGAGATGACACACCAGAAAGATGTCAGGCTGAAAGGAATTATTAGTTCCCACTTGTGGCTTCTGTATTCTGACAGTGATTTTTTTTTTTTTTTAAGCTAACTTGGGCTGGGGATATAGCTCAGTTGGTAGTGTGCTTGCCTCACATACACAAGGCCCTGGGTTCAATCCCCAGTGCTACAAAAAAAAAGCTAAATTTTTTTTCTTCCCTTATATGGGGTACTAAGTATTTAAGGGCCTTTTAAATTCTCGCCACATTCCCGTTATTGTAGGAACTGTTACCCTTAACTTACATTACAAAACACTAAATATAAAGTTGGCCAAAAATATGCAACTAGCAAAGGATGAAATAGGTGGGGCTGGGATTGTGGCTCAGTGGCTCAGTGGTAGAGTGCCTGGCGGGCAGGGCGGGACCCGGTTCCATTCTCAGCACCATATAAAAATAAAGGCATTGTGTTGTGTCCATCTACACCTAAAAAATAAACATTAAAAAAAAAGGATGAAATAGAGTGAAAATGTAAGCAGTGGTAAAGGAAAACTGAGGGTTCAATTTAGAAAGAGAATGAATAATCCTGTGTGGTTGAACTGTGGAGGGGGTGCACATCGAGATAACAAGATTAAAATCTGCGAAGGTATTTCTGTTAGATGAGCTTTTTCTCCCCCCTTTCACAGGAGTTTCAGCAGCTTTTGCTGTAAAACTCTTTAAATCATGGATAAATGAAAAAGACATCAATGCAGTAGCTGCAAGTCTTCGGAAAGTCAGCATGGATAACAGACTGATGGTTTGTAACTTTTTTCTTCCCATTCCTACCAACCCTAGAGGTATTTGTAAGAGAAATTTTATTTTGAAATCTGAAAGGGGACAATATTTTAATTCTCCTTTCAGGAACTTTTTCCTGCCAACAAGCAAAGCGTTGAACACTTCACAAAGTATTTTACTGAGGCAGGCTTGAAAGAGCTTTCAGAGTATGTTCGGAATCAACAGACCATAGGAGCTCGAAAGGAGCTCCAGAAAGAACTTCAAGAACAGATGTCCCGTGGCGATCCATTTAAGGATGTAAGCAGTTTTTCTTTAAACCATCTTTTTATGGCTAAACTTCTGGCACTTTCATGCATTTGAGAAACTTCAGAAATATTTCACCAGAGTGAGTGAATTAATACTTAGAGAATTGTACTTCATCTTAGCCATTTTCATATAATTAATTATTCAGTACCTTACTGATGTCCCAAAATGATGAAACTTGGGTATTTTGTGCAGTCCATTTGACAGACCTGATTCTGTTTCCTTCTCAGTCCCTACTAGCTGGTTTGTATGTAAAGTGAGGCTGAAATTCACGACCACTTCCAGTTCCAAAGGTTCTATCTATATGTGGTACATATGTGGTTGTTGCTAATTGCATGAAAAGGTATTTTTATGCTTTCATAAAATGTCTAAGTTTGATGTGTGAAGTATATATATATCAAAACTGACTTCCTTTACTAAATTTGGATTATTTTGCAGATAATTTTATATGTCAAGGAAGAGATGAAAAGAAACAACATCCCAGAACCAGTTGTCATTGGGATAGTCTGGTCAAGTGTAATGAGCACCGTGGAATGGAACAAAAAAGAGGAGCTTGTAGCAGAGCAAGCCATCAAGCACTTGAAGGTATTAGAACTGTGCCTGACAAACTGTTCTGCTTTTAAGTGGGGATAAGTGAACTGTCACTGTACTTTTCTAAGTGGATATATCACATCTTTGGTTCCTGGGGATGACCCTCCAGTAAGTAGACAAGTAACATATTAACTACTGATAATACTTTTAAGTCTGACTTAGGCTTTATTTGGTTCACAGGTTAAAAAACAAGAAAACGTTTAAAGTAATTTAAGCCTGCAATTTGATGTTTGTTTTTTGAGAGAATATTGGAAAACACCCCCCACCCATATTAACTGTTAAACAGTTGCCTGAAATGCTTACAGAATTATTTGATTTTGATGCTTAGTAGGTTTATGGGGGTTTGTTTTGCTTTAATATTCTTGCTTTTAATTTCCAATAAATATATTTCGCAGTGATTTTAAAATATGGGTTGTGTTCTGTGTTGTAAGAGTTTTGTAATGGTTGGTTATTGTATTGAATGACTAAATATTCTCTTCCTTTAAAAGCAATACAGCCCTCTACTTGCTGCCTTTACTACTCAAGGTCAGTCTGAGCTGACTCTGTTACTGAAGATTCAGGAGTATTGCTATGACAACATTCATTTCATGAAAGCCTTCCAGAAAATAGTGGTGCTTTTTTATAAAGGTAATATAAATTTTGAGTATTGTGAATGTGTTTTTTAAGTTCTTGAACTAGAGGAGCCAGGTGTGATGGCACATGCCTGTAATTCCATCTACTCAGGAGGCCAAGGCAGGAGGATCACAAGTTTGATTCCAGCCAAACTTCACAAGATCCTGTCTCAAAATGAAAAGGAGGATTGGAGGGAGGCAAGTCCTTGAATAGTCCATTGTTTTCAATTGAGTATCTGAACTTGGGCTCCTTGAACAGTTTTACTTCTAGGCATCTTTGATTAAGTTGGGTGCTTTTTAGAGTATTTCTGTCAGAATATCTCCCTATTCACAAGTTAAAATCCAAAGCCATTGTGATGGAGTCTGAGAGTTGGCTCTTAACACTTCTAACCACACCACATCAAATTCCCCCAGGTCGGGGCTGGGGATGTGGCGCAAGCGGTAGCGTGCTCGATCCTCAGCACCACATACAAAGAAAGATGTTGTGTCCACTGAAAACTAAAAATAAATAAATAAATAAATATTTTAAAAAACTCTGTCTCTTAAAAAAAAATATTTCCCCTGGTCCCTTCTCCAGACATACTTCCTACCTCTAGTCTTCTGCCTGTGGGAAGCCCATCACTCAATGTTGATTTTCATTTGTGCTTTAAGACTAGTTTAGAATGCTTCTGTAACTCCCCTGTTGCAGTTTTTGCTTCTTTCCTGAGATCTGAGTTGTAGAAACATGCTGTAAATTTAGTAGTAAAGGCAGGCCTCTGTAGGGAGAGAACCCATGCAGGCAGTTAATTTATTAGTTGGTGATAGCACTTTACAGTTCCCCATTTATCAGAGCAGCCTGAATCCCAGTAGATGTAGATGGTGTGTACATGTGTTCTCTCTCTAGTTTTCAATGATGATCTTTTTAGTTCTGTGTATTCTAAACTTAAGAATAGGAATCAACCCTGGTCTCTAAAAAAATGTTTAAAAGGAAAGTATGGAAAATGGGTAGTACCTATGCTTCAGTGATTGTCATCTTGTATTTAGGTTTATTGAAAGCATTTATTCAAATCCTTACAGTTTGGGTAGTTTCATACATGGGCAGCAAGTTGAGAAAAGTCTTTTTTAAAAACAATGATCCTTTTATCTTTTTAACTTTTCTTGAAGTTGTGAAGAAACCAGTGTTTTGAATAGATTCATCTTACAACCAACAAAAATAATGTTTTTACTTTCTGTAAAAATGTTGTTGCCAAGCAGGCATTGATAGTTGATAATTTTGAACCACCTTAGGTAGTTGTAATTCTGCCTCATGTGGAGAAATGCATTAAAACTCATAATGTAATGATTTATTGCTCTCTATAGCTGAAGTCCTGAGTGAAGAGCCGATTCTGAAGTGGTATAAAGATGCACATGTTGCAAAGGGGAAAAGTGTCTTCCTTGAACAAATGAAAAAGTTTGTTGAATGGCTCAAAAATGCTGAAGAAGGTAAGTCTTTCCCTTTGTGCAGATGGTTTGGAAACTGATTTTAATATTTAGGCTATATGTCCACATTTGCATTCTTCTCATTCTCTTCTGCTTTGTACCTAGGGAGTACATACTTTGTTTACTTATGACAAACTTGCAAATAGTCATTTGATTTAAGCCAGTTGGGGAAATTAGGCTATAATTATTAAAGTATTTTGATGGCACAGCTATAATACTAAAGATTCTTAGAAGGGATATTGATTTTTTGTTTGGTACTGGGGATTAAACCCATGGGTGCTGTACCACTGAGCTACATACATCCCCCGTCCCCTTTTTTTTTTTCATTTTGAGATGGGTTCTTGCTAAGCTGCTGAGGCTGGCCTCAAACTTGGAATCCTCCTTGCCTCAGCCTCCTGAGGAGCTGAAATCAGGTGTATATCATCATGCCTGGCAGGAAATTGAAAATTTTGAGAATATTTATTTATTTTGAGATTTATGAATGAATACCTTTTAATGTCTTCATATAAGACATTAATTACTAGTGGAATTCTTTATAATTTTAAGTGTTTTAAAGTAGAAAATGGGAAATTTTGCTTTCTGACATATAATGTTTGACTACATTTTCCCCCTTTCTAGAATCTGAGTCTGAAGCTGAAGAAGGTGACTGAATTTTGAAACTACATCCTCAGTAAAGCAAACAGGAGTTGTAGATAAAATGTCATGTCTCATGTGTCCTGGTTCTTACATCTTCCTACCTCCCTATATCAAGCATGATATAAGGGCTTTCATGGCAAATTTTATTTTAACTGTTTCTATGGTTACTGGAAATGTTGGGTTTAGTTTCTAAAACCATGTTTTAAGTAGCTACAGGAGCTATAGATTTGAATCTAATGTTGCATTAGTCTTTTCAGTTATCTTCTACCTCCTGTATTTTCTACTGTAATAATGTAATTTAAGGCCTTCCACAATGAACAGTTCACTTTATTCCCTGGGTTTTCTATATATAAACAGTTTTCAAGATATGATTTGGTTAAAAATAATTTGTTATAAAAATTCTGTTTGAAAATTAAACTGTAAAAGTATCCAAAATCTCAAAAGGCAATGGTTTGTGTGATAATTTGGTATGCCTAGAGCCCTATTCATCAATGAAAGTCTCTTACACAGTAATTGAACTCATTAACATGATCCTGAGTATTTGGACCATTGCTTGCATGTTAACATTTACTTGTATTTTTTAATCCCAGATGTCCTTAAGTTCAATTGTTTGCTCTCTGTTTTTCATCATTAATGAAGCTATGGAGAACAAACTTGAAGTTTGTGGAATCTCATATGTCAGAGATGGTGGGAAGAAGAAAATTGAGCTTTTTCCCATTGAGATACTTCTGCATTCAGTTTGTATCTTTCTAGGCAAAACAAATGGGTACTCTTTTCATATGAACATTTTCAAATGTACCATAGAAGTCTTATTTTGTGCTCAGAATACCCTTAAAGTGTGAATAGAGGAAATGACTGTTATAGACCCCATAAAATTGTTGAGAATGTTAAGAGTCAGCATGTTCTAATTGGGGATCTGAATTTAACTTATATTTCCTTTTGGCTTAGAGCATTTGTTCCAAAGAATGAAGTACAATAATTATATATTCTCACTTGGTCATACTGGACTGGCTTCATTCTCTTAGTACATTCAGTAATGACTCAAGCATCTGGCTGTTAATGTACCCTAGTTGCCAATTCTTAATTGCCATGAGCCAAATATTTCTTCTATGTGATTAATCCATTTATTTTAATGGCTGCCTTTTAATTTTTCATCTTTTTATTTTCTTGCTGCTGCCCATCCATGTATGTAGTCATTAAGGGGAAAACATTACAACATTTTTGGGTGGAAAGGCATTGTGTTATAAGTGAATGTTTTGAAGGATTTTTTAATTGAAAGAAACTAGCCTGGAATAATGCCACCAGAGATTGAGTGGAAATTACCCCTTTTGAAGGTGCCATTCTTATTAGCCAAGAAGTTGGTATTTAAACATTCATCTTGAGGGAATAACGTGTAATATAATTTGAAATAAAGTTATAGTGACCTTAAGAAGAGCATTATAACAGATAACAATGTGGGAATGGGGTGATTTTGTTAAATGAATAACTTTGATAAAGTTTTCATGTGCAGGCAAAATGTATTCACTAGATTTCTACATAGTGATCTGCTTTTACTTTGTAATTTGTAGTCCGCAAAATACTTTTTTTTTTTTAATAAAGTCCATCCTTACACTTAGGTTTTATAGATTAGCCTTTTTCTTTGTTTATAAATTTCATTTTAATACCTAGTAGTGTACTGTATGTTGTGTGTTTAGATGTCTTTACTGTATAAGCATTAAATAATTCCTCCTTTCATCCTTAAAACTCCCAAATTGTAAACACCTACACAGAATTATGATGTAGCTGAAACTACATTGACATTTTTACGACCAAATCATTGCATGTTATTGCCGTACAAAGTGTACCCTGTTCTATTATATACTGTGTATAGTGAAAGAGTGTGTAGTCTTCCAGAACTACATTATGATCTTTGATCATAGTTTTTTTCTTCATAATGACACAGTAGTGTTTACTTACTGCAGTATTTAGTAAATGGATAAGTCATCTGTGAGTATGATATGAAGAAAGGGAATGCTTTATAAAACAATTGCAGATTTTCATTTTGAATATTAAAACTCAGCTGCCAGTGCCAACCTATGGCCTCAAATATGTAATTCTTAATAAAGATGTTAAACTTGTACTTTTAATTTTATGATTGGATAAATGTTAAGTTGATTTTCCTAGTTTGGTGTCAGTTTCTAAGGATAAGTTTCCACTTGGATGCTATAATTAAATGTGTGTTTAGAGCTGATAAATTTCTTAGTCTTCCTCTAGGATTATTGTCCTAGAAATTCTTTTTGTTCTCATAAATATTCATTCCAGATACCAAAACGGCCACGGGGTTTTTTAACATGATTATGATGGTGGTGAGGGAAAAATGCACATTTAAGAGATTAACCTCTGGTTCAGTGTTTCTTCTGCGTTTCCCCCCAAGAAATTTATTATTTTCCTAGTAGCATCCCCAATAAATTTTAATATCATAGATATGCTGTGTATGTACTGTGTCTGCTTTATATATGAAAGGAGTAAGACTTTTTGGTTCCCCCTTGGGGTGAAGTCACCTCCATAGAGAATGTACACTTATATACCTTATTAAAAAAGGAGAGAAAACTGGGTACAGTAGGTTATGCCTGTAATCCCAGGTACTTGGGAGGCTGAGTCAGGAGGAATGAAAACTGGAGATACCAGTTGGACAATTTAGACTCTCAAAAATTGGGATTGGATGTTGCTCAGTGGTCAAGGCTTACCTAGTGTGTGTGAGGCACCAGTTTGATTTCTAGTGCTGTGGGGCGGGGCGGGGATGTTGGTTTTTTTTAAAGAGGAGTCCTAATGATACGTGTTTATGCATGTTCTTGGTGAGAAGCAGTATTTTTTTTTTCCCCCTGTCAGGATCACTAGGAAATGAAAGGAATTCCCATAAGTCATCTTTCAACAGTTTCCTTTGTACCTTAGCCCACCATAGGCACCAGGCAAGGCATTTCCTATTGGCTTTTGGAGATTTTTTCTTGGTTGTAAATGTATCAATAAATAGAATCATTTGGACTTCTAATATGTAAAAATGTTTGAAAATCTTACAGATGATTGATTTATCTCAAGGTTGTGGGGACAATGCTAATAAATTTTTACTGTTCACTGAAGTAGGCTGCTTATAGAAAATAACGCACCACCACTGTGGGTTGACTTTAAATGTAGATGCCAACGTTAGCATATGTACATTAGACTATAAAATTTGCTTTGTAAAAATTTTCCTTGGTTGCTATTCACAGTTGCCATGTAAAGTAGATTAATAAGCATTTCTGTGAGAAATCTTACCATGATTTCTTTAATATGCAATATTAGTCCTTTAGTATCAATATGAGGTATTTCTATTCACCAGCCTACTGAGGCCTAAAAATTTAAAATATTGGGAATAAAAAGGGTTTTCAGTAGGCTTTAGGCTTGATTTTAAATGGAAACTGAAAAATCTGATAAGTACTTTTGTCTTAGAAGTTATTCCAGTGGATTATAATCTGAACACAAAGTTAGATATAATTGAAAACTGGATGAGAAAAGCTTCCCAACTCTTCTCCCCACCCTATCCTTATTTAACTATGGACAGTTTAGGAATCTGGCAAATCAGCCACTTTCATTCTCCAGTGCACTTATTAATGAAGTGAAAGAATGAGAGCACTTTACAAATGTACTTAAATCACTGTCACTTTAGTCCCTCTTAATCAGATATTTAAAGCTCCACTGATGTATTATCTAGATGAGAGTGGTAAAAAGCTGCAGATTCCTTGCTTTTGTAGACTGCTCAGAGACCCATTTGTAAAACAATCAAAAGTTGTGAGTGTGTGTGTGTGTGTGTGTGTGTTTGTTTGTGTGTATACACAGCTCAGTGGCAGAGTACTTCCCTAACATACACAAGGCCCTCGGTTTGATCCCTAAGACTACAAAGAAAAAATAATGAGCTAGGAGCCAATTCATGCCAAAATACTAAGGACAAAAGAATTGAAGGGACAAAAATTGTTTAAACTATTTCTTAAAATATTGAAGGTTGTGCTTAAAATTAAGTTCACTTAAATAAACTAGTTGGAAATAAGTGACCTGGTTATAGACTGAAGCTTTTATTACTTAAAAAGATGTTCTACATTCTATTTTAAGGATAAAATATTTTCTCTGTAAATACACCTCATTTCTATTCTAGTTAGGCATAATGGAGCCGGGCACAGCAAACAGTTGAAGAATGGAGGAAACCGGATAGCTGGTAACCCAGATAGCTCTTGGCACTCTGAACAACCTCAAGTACAGCCATCTAAGCCAGTAATATTGCTGCATTCATTATTTGTGTTTTAACTGTGAAACTTGCATCTTGTCTGTACTCTTGAAATTGAATAAAATTTCATGAGACTCCTTGTTAATGTAGAGAAAAGCAATGACTGTTCAGTTGGTTGTACACTAAAGCCTCAGACCTTGACCTTATTTCGTGGTTTAATTAGGAACCAAAGGGCTTTCTCGGACATGCTTTTCTTCTAGATGGCACCTTTGCATTTGTATGGCTTACATATTTCAAACTTGGGTGTGGTGGTGTATACCTATAATCCCAGCAATTTGGAAGGCTAAGACAGAATTACAAGTTTGAGGCCAGCCTGGGCCACCTGGCAAGAACCTGTCTCAAAAAAAACTGGGGGTGCAGCTCAGTAGTAAAGGGCCTCTGGGTTCAATCCAAAGACCCCAGCCAGTGTTTGATTTTCAAAGATACCAATTCCATTTATTCTCTCCAGAGTAGGATGTAGGTCCCTGTCAGCCTACATGTCTAGTGGATCAAACTCTGTCCACTCCAGCTCCAAAATAACCTATCAAATACTGTCACCTTAATTCAAGCCACCAGTATCTTAAATGGAGAAGTGACCTCTGCATACACTTCGTACACCTCATCTGTTAGCACAGTAGCTAGAACATTCTTTAAGTGTAGTTCAAAAGTTTGGCTTCCCCTAGAAAGCCCAACATGATCACTTCAGTTGAATCTGCCTTTCCCTCTTACTATATGCCCAATATTCCTAATGTCTGTGGAAAGTTATGAACTCTACCTAACAAACTGTATAAGGAGGACTCCCGTATTTACAATCAATGTCCATCATACAAGGCTGGATTCCCAGTGGATAAAATATGTAAGGCCCCGGGGAACATTAAGTGTAAGCACAGTGGCCTCATCACTCCAGCAGCCTTGGGACACTTCTGGATGAAAGGTTGTTCTAAGCATAGGACAGACACTTCACCAGGGTCCACAGTAAGGATTCCACTAAACCTAAAGCTACAGTTGCTGCCTGATTAGGGCTTTTTTTTTTTTTTTTAAAGGTTGGCCACTAGCCAAATAAAGGTGTCAGTATATTAGCAGCAAAATTGGCCTGGTTATTATGAAAGAGGGTTTGCAGGACAAGGCAGGATATTCAGGGCTTTGGGGTCTCCCTTGGGCATTTCTTAGGATAACAGTTTCTTAACTATTAAAAGTGGATAATTACCACACTCATCACCTTACAAGGGCATAGTAAGCAGTGACTCAATTTCCCCACAAGGGATGAAGAAGCCTGGCACAATGGTGCATGCCTGTAATCCCAGCCACTTGGGAAGCTGAGGTGGAAGGATCATGAGTTCAAACCCAGCCTCAGCAAATTAGCAAGGCCCTATCTCTAATAAAATATTTTAAAAGGGCTGGGGATGTGGCTCAGTGGTTAATTGCCCCTGGGTTCAATCCCTGGCACCAAAAGAGGCGGGGTGGGGGGGGGGAAATGATGAAGATGTTGATACTATGAGGAAAACAAATTTCTATTAATAATTCTAATTTCCACATGTGCGGGGTTTTCCCAAACTCAGTTCTCTGGGTGTTGTCATGGCCACAGCCCAATTATGCCAGGTCAGTGTGGTAGGTGGTTGGAAAGCCAAAGTGCCTGGACACAGTGAGCGAGACATGACATTGGGGCAGATCAGTGACTTCCAAGAAGAGTTCCGTAGCAACAGGCTGAGCAGATGGCACCTTCAACCTTCACGGTGTTTCACCAAGCACTGCCTCCTCTCATGGTGTTAGTTGGGTAGTGGCCAGCTAGATAAGTGGCACATACCCTTTTTCACAGTGCCCTCCATTCCACATCAGGCCCCAAAGAAGGGTTTTACAATAGGCTGCAGAAGCAGTGACTTCATCAGCATTAGCTTGCTTGTATGACCAACATTCCAAGGAGTAACTGTCCAGATGTAATCAGTAAAACAGCTTTCTTCAGATAACACTAACTTGCTCTGGTTTTCAGCATGTACAAAAGAAAGCCAGTGTCTTTCAAGGTAATATGTATCTGCCATGTGGTGACACAAAGCATAGCTGTAATCACAGCCATTTGGAGGCTGAGGCAGTAGGATCACAATTTCAAGGTCAATCTGGGTAATTTAGTGAGACCAATCTCCAGTATTTGCATACGTATCTAGACTTTCTGGCCTAGGTTTGCTCTCATTTTCCCTCTGGCTAGGGTTTTTTTGGCCAAAAAAGGGGGCACTCAGGGACATTTTTCCCCCTTTTTAACTTATTGTCCCCCTCTTTAGAATTGAGACAGGTGTTCTAAAACTCAAAATACAATCCTTATACTACCTGGAGTTAGCATCAGATCTCCACAGGTTAAGGATTCAGTTTCACAAGACTCAGTCCCCACTCAAATGACAATCACACATCTTTGTTGTTTTGGGTTTATGTGTGATTGATAGGCATCAAATCCCCTTATATGTATGCCAGGCAAGTGCCCTACCACTGATCTATCCAGCAGTTTTTAAATTGTATTATGAGAAGGTCCCAAACTACATTGCCTAGGCTGGCCTCCAACTTGAGGTCTTCCTATCTCAGCCTCCCAAACACCTGGATTACAGGTCTGCACCACCAACACTAGCTGGTGTCTGGTTATTTATTTAGTGGTGTTGGGGATTGAACCCAGGGCCTTATGCATGCAAGGCAAGCACTCTACCAACTGAGCTACATTCCCAGTCCTTTCTCAGATTATTTTTAACTGACCAGTTACATGTCATTTATTGGCTTGTAGTTCTCATGTCTCCCTCTTCAAGTTTGATAATTTTGTAGAGCAGCACACAGGATTCAGGAAAACAGTTTACTTACTAGATTACCAGTTTATCATAAAATAGCCAGGTGCGATGACACATACCCACAATCCCAGTGGCTCCAGAGGCTCCAGAGGCTGGGGCAAAATTCAACAACTCAACCAGGCTTGTCTCTAAAAGGACTGGAGATGTGGCTCAGTGGTTAAGCACTCATGGGTTCAATCTGCTGTACCAAAAACAAAACAAAAAACCCTAAACAAAGCAGATGCTCAAATGATGAGATGGAAGAACTACATAGAGCAAGGTCACATGGAATGGAAGGGACATGTTCCATTCAATATATCCTGAGATGGGGAAGTGGTACGAAATTTCCTACCCGTAACTTACATGGGTGGGTTTCCTGGTAAATAGCTCCTATACTCTGAGGCTTTTTAAGTCACCCTTACACTAACATAAAACTCAGGTGTGGTTCAAAGGTGCTTGTGATGAACAAAAAATGCTTGTTTCACCTGTTATCTCCCTTATTCCTCTTCACCTAGGAAATCTAAAGGGTCCAGTACCTGGCACAGAACTAGAGACAGACCAAATAAATCTTTTTGTCATTGTAATGCAATACCACAGTATCCCATTAGGGACAAGCATTCTAGACCAGCAGGGTGAGAATCAGTATTAACCTCAAACCATTTACATCAGTAGGGATGTTCCACCTCCATGTATTCATCTTCTTGTTTGTGATACTTGGGATTGAACCCAGGGTGCTCTACCACCAAGCTATACTCCCAGGCCATTTTGGGACAGGCTCGTGGTAAACAGCATCATGTATAAGATCTTGGGATATGCAAGATTGAAATGCCTCTGATATCATGACTTCACCTTCTAGAAAAGCATAAACAAGTAGAGGAAAGTATGTAGTGTTATGCACTTGAAATATTCATCAAAGGCTCACATCAAAGTCGTTTCTTGGCTTGGATGGTGACAGAACCTTTTAGAGGTAGGGCCCAGTAGATTTTAGGGCACTAGGGCTAGGCTCTCAAAAGGATTCTAAGGCAGGATGATGGTGCATGCCTATAATTATAGAGGCTCAGGAGGCTGAGGCAGGAGTTTCAAGGCCAATCTCAGCAACTTGAACCTGTCTCAAAACTTAAAGGATCAAGCATAAATAAAACCATAGACAAAATTCTGCTGTATTACAGTTACTTGATAATTAAGAGACCTGGCTGCAAAGGATCCTCGGGTTTCTTCTGTAATTCATTATTAATTCTGAAGGAAGTCAAGGGTCTTGACTTGATTTTGTGAAATCCTAAACTTGAACATGAAAGGAGAATGAACCCTCTTGGGTAATCATTGTGTCCTTTAATTTTGTTTCATGTGTACTAAGAGAAGGATGGCCTAAGTCCCAATTTTTACAATCCGTAAAAATGAAAATAAAGCTAAGTATTTCCAAAGACTCAAGGAAATAGCCAAGAAGAGAAATATTCATTCTTTAAAGTGACAAAGGTAGGAAGAAAAACAGTGCTAATAACAAACTAGATTCATGTGAATTTCATTAGCAGTTTATTCTGAATAAATCACTTTATAATTACTGGAAAATGTTACTTTACTTAGCCATGTAATTAACAAATCAAATTATCGAAACAAGATGTCAATACAAAAAACTTAAGAAATTTACAAAGCTGTACAAAATAATTTAATAAACTAGACTGATACAGTCTATAAGATCTCTTTGAGAGAGAGAAATTCATGTACTTTTTTTAAGTGGGTAAAAGAATGGGTGTTTTAAGGCTTCTTTGAGAGTAATTCTTTTGGCTGGATCATACTCCAACATTTTATGAATAAGGTCAAAGAGAAGCTCATGTTCAGCATCCTGAGAGAGCATGAATTCCTGAAAGGAAAAGAAAAATATATTCAACAGCCTTTTCCACTACCATTTATTTCATTTTTCCATCAAGAACTGGAGAGTGGAACACAAGGCCCTGGATATTCAGTACTAGCATCAAAATAAATCTAACAAAAAAGAGGGGGCATGTCAAGTTTTGGATCATTAAAGCAACATCCCAAACTTACCTTCAGAGGTTTGCAGCGCCTTGAAACATATCTGCCAGCAGAACTATGTTCATCCCAGTCTAATCGGTCATGATGGAAATATTTACGTTTCCTAAAAACGAGTCAAGATCAATTTATTATTTATGTTGATACTGAAACTTTAAAAACATCTAGCAAAGGTGATTGGTTCTACCATTTGCTACACTTTAGAAAGATCAACGCTTTTAAGAGGTTTAAAATGTAGCTTAGGTACAGAGTTATCCACTCCCCACGAAAGTCATCTATTACTTAACTGAAAATGCATTAGTGTGATTTGTTTCCCCGCTACCTCTTAATTAACTAAAACATACCTGGTTTTCTGTATCATATGTTTTGGTAGGGGTCCAAGAATCCTTTCCATCATTGCCAAGTGCTCCTTACTATCATGTGTCTTAAAAACAAAACAAAATATTGTTAACTATCTTTGCTTACACATTGTGCACTATTCTCATTTAACATCAGTGTTAATTTTCTGAGTCAGGACATGAGTAGAAGGTACAACAAAGATGAGTGCCTAAAAATACTTTTCAGTGACTCCATGGTGTGTTGTGTGTGTGTGAAAAACAACCTTGAATAACAACTTTCAATAGCTTGGCAATGACTTCCTCAAATGGACAGGGATAATCACTTATAAGATGATATAAATCACAAAATTATATATAAAACTTAAATTATTCTTATAAACAGGCACTCTTCTAGTGTAAAACTGCTGAAAAATCATTATAACTTACTGGAAATACTGTAAACCCAAGATAGTATTCAATAAGAATACATCCTATACTCCAGACATCACACGGTTGGGACCATCCTAGGGCTGCAAAACAAAGCACAATGTTAGGGGAGAAAAACTTATTTCTTAAAGACATTAAAAGTCAATTAATGAAGAATTGGTGTGAACATACAATGTATACAACCAGAGATATGAAAAATTGTGCTCTATATGTGTAATAAGAATTATAATGGGGCTGGAGATTTGGCTCAAGCAGTAGCGCGCTCGCCTGGCATGCGTGCGGCCCGGGTTCGATCCTCAGCACCACATACAAACAAAGATGTTGTATCCGCCAAGAACTAAAAAATAAATATTAAAATTCTCTCTCCCAAAAAAAAAAAAAAAAAGAAAAAAGAATTATAATGCATTCTACTATCATATGTAGTATAAAAAGTATTATTGGGAATTAAAATTTGCCTTCCTGTTTTTTGAGAAATATATAAAGGATTTCCATCATTCTGGGGGAAAAAAGTCAATTAATAACTGGGCATGGTGGCACACGCCTGTAATCCCATTGCTGAAATGGGAGAATCACAATTTCAAAGCCAGCCTCAGCAATGGCAA
This sequence comes from Callospermophilus lateralis, assembly GCF_048772815.1. NCBI lineage: Eukaryota > Metazoa > Chordata > Mammalia > Rodentia > Sciuridae > Callospermophilus > Callospermophilus lateralis. The sequence goes on along the minus strand of NC_135313.1, from coordinate 33,987,701 downwards.
GGTGCTAAGCAACTCAGTGAGACCCCGTCTCTAAATATAAAATAGGGCTGGGGATGTGGCTCAGTGGTCAAATGCCCAGGTTCAGTCCCTGGTACCCAGTACCCCCACCCAAAAAAGTTATTAACAAGTTCAATACTCTCTTGAAAAAGAACACATACTGTGAACTAGAAGGAATTATATAAGGTTGGGCTTTGGAGGCACCTGGGTTCAAGTCAAGTGTCTTAACTTTGGGACCATTAAATTTATCAATTTTTTTTTCTGGGCCTCAACACCCTAACCTGTAAAACAGGAGCTAACTGAATCATGCAAAGAGACTAAACATACTGATTCTCTGGGATATAATGTGCATTAAAGAAACACATTTTTTAAAATTAATTTTTAAAGAAACACATTTTTAAGCCCTACCACATACAGTCCATGCAATGAATGATGATTCTGGTCAACAGTAAGCTGCAAAGATACTGGATTATAATGAAGATGGAAAATTCCTACCACGTAATAACATAGCTGTTCTAACATCAAGGCACAACTTGCTTTGCTCAAGTGTTATATAATTCTGGTGGAAACATTCATGTGCTGGCAGCTTTTTTAAAAGTGTAGCAAATTTATGATTCAAAACTTGGCAATGTTAACAACTATGTTACTGATTTATGGTTTAGCAACACCACAAAAATACATATTTGCTGTAAAGCAGTATGCAGTGTTTTGCTGACAGTAGTAGACTCATACACCTCCTATTTACTAAATCTCTTGATTGCATCATATTTTTTGCGCTTGATAATATACAGTTTGTGTGTAGAGTTCACCCCCAACACATTTCTCAGAACATGTTCTCATCATTTAGCAACACATGAATTCACTGCAAATGTGTAACCAATTCCAAAAGAGTTAAGCTACTTGTGCAAGTCTGAGAGCTACTGAGTCACAGAGCTTAAAATCCTTAGTGTATTTTGTAATACTGATTCTTTAAAAAAAGTTTTTTGAAAGTTCTATATTGAATAAGACCTAAAACTGAATTTTTACAACAGCTTCAAAATATACACATTTTCAGAGCATAATTAACAAGTACTAACCTAAAATAACTTCAGGTGCTCTATAATGTCTTGTAGATACCAATGTACTGTGATGTTCATCATCATAGGTTGCACTGCCAAAATCTACAACTTTAATATCTGGATTTATTAAGGTACGTTCATCACGTTTCTGAAAATCATAAAATGATAGTTATGAAGACAAAATAAAAAACAAACAAAAAAATTCACCCTAAACTATGAAGATTATACATTGAAAACTTACCATTTTGGGATTATATACCTCTGTGTAGTCAGACTGCACAAATAAGATGTTTTCAGGCTTTAAATCTGTGTGAGTCAATTTATTGCTGTGCAAAACTGAAAATGAAAAAGTTTTACTGTAACCTGATAATAAAATGAACAAAAACCTTGACCTCCCCAACTCCATAGTAAAAATCAGATGCATTTCCCACATGCTAGAAAAATTACCAGAGACTAAAAGGTACTACCCCACTTCTTAAAAAGTACCAACAGCACAAGGTTAATATTTTTAGGAAACAGTTAAATCAGTGATCAATATAAACTATGTTGGATAATATCATTTGTCAAATTAAACATATGCTATAGATTAACATCTTATAATCAAGTAAATCTTTACTACCTACCTACCCAATTCGCCCTCTCCTTCTATTTGATAGGATCTCATCTTACCCAAGCTGCCCCAAACTCCTGGACTCAAGTTAACCTCCTGCCTCTCAATCTTCCTACTTTACCCAGCTCTCCTTTTATTTTTAATTGACAAAAAACTGTACATGTTTAGCTCTTGTTTTTTAAAAATCCAGACCAGTCTGGCATTGGTCTCAAACTCACAGCTTTTGGAAGACAGGTCAAGAACTTACAATTCACAGACTTGCATATCTGATATGCCATCTTCCTGATATGATCCAGTCGAAATGGCAGAAAACCATTTTCCTTAATGAAATCATAAGTACTAAGTCCCAGTAGTTCAAACACAATGCAAATGTGACCATGATGCTCAAACCACTCCAACATCTGGACACAGCGGCTGTAACATATGAAAAAAAGCCTGAGTATACTTTGTGGTCCAAATCTGCCTTAGGCCATTTTCCAAGTTTTACTTTACTACTTACAAAGTACTGTTAGGGTCTGTTGTATTTAAGTGTTCCAGAACTTGAATTTCTGAGCGAGCAGCTTCACAATATCTATCCACATTTTTAACTATTTTTACTGCTACATGTCTACCTCCCCTGTTAAGAGAAAATAAATCTAAGTTAAAAAATGATAGACATGCTTCAAACCTCAAAGGGCACCAAAAAGGAAATAATAAAAGATACATGTGATGTTCAATTTCAGTTTTCTATTATTCTCTTTTAACTAGTTTTAATCTGACCTATTAAATTTTATTTTCTTAAACTTGTTGTTTAAGTACTCTATGATTCAATATAAGCAACTATGGTCTCTGAACATAGTAGAATTAGTAATGCCAATACATACTAAATGACACAAACTTCTTTCATGAGATCACCATTCAGGACCAACTAACAATAAGAAAAGCTCTAATTTAACAAGTATGCGGTGATAATGCCACCTTAACTTGTATTCCAACTAAGACTCAAAAGTATATAAAGCAGTTTCTTCCTAAAGAAACTCACTCACCTCTGTCAAATTTTGATTTGGCTAGGTTATCAATAAGTTAGGATAAAGTGGCATAGCAAAGAATGTTAGGTCTCAGAACACTACAAAGTCTCCTTAAACTCAAAAGCTCTGCCATTTAGAAGGGGGAAAATAAACCAAATAGGAAAAAGAAAAGCCAAAAGGAGGAGGAGGGGGAATATTACTGAGATGCTGGAAACTGAGCCCAGGCCTTGTGCATGCTAGGCAGGCACTCTACCGTTAAGCTACAATCCAGATGCCAAGAAAATAAATTTTAATCAGCAGTTTGAAGGACATATATAATAATTAAATAATTATGATCCTAATACAGAAGAGTTATCAGCTCAGTCCTGGCTGTTATCATAATGAATCATGGCACTTTCTAAAAATGGAGGCTTCTAGTAAACCAAATACCTTGAAAAGATTTGAGACAAAAAAAGTCCCAAAATTCTAATGTAAAACCAAAGCTGAGAAACACTATTATAAAAAGAGAAAAAGAGCAAAGAGGGGGAGCCATAACTATGCCTGGTAGGACAAACACATGAACACTTTTCAAAAACAAACTATGATCTCAGCCTGAACTGGAACCAAAAGCTGCATATATCCTTTTTTATTTTTAGTTGTTGATGGACCTTTATCTTATTCCTTTATATGTGGTGATGAGAATCAAACCCAGTGCCTCACACATGTAAAGCAAGTGCTCTACCACTGAGCCACAACAGCTCTGCATATACCTTTTTTTCTGGCGCTGAGGACTAAACCTAGGAACGCTATGCCAGCCCAGAAGCTGGATATAATACTAGCTACTTAAATACAACATAAATACAATATCTTTAGAAGTTTCTCATAAAAAAGCCAAGATACCCGAGCCCAAACAGCTTAATGATATAAAGTACTTTTCTATACTGGCAAGCTTCTCAAGTATAATCCCAGCACAGGAAACTTACGCTTTGTGATCGATACATTCCACAACTTTTCCAAAAGCCCCTTCACCTAAAGTATCAACAATTTCATCTAGGAGAGAGAAATGAATCTCAGTTACACCAAAAAGTGGAAACAAAGTACTTATCATAATAAATGCTATCAATGAAGATTATTCTAGTTCATGTTACTAATTTCCTTATTGCTAGATATTTATTGGTCAACACCACCAAAAAAATACAACTAGTTTTAGGTCTAATTTCATTGTTAGGCTAACTTCATTAACTTGATTTACTGCTCTGGAAGTTCTGCATAACATTAAATTTCTAAAGAAAGCAAAAACACAATCCCCCCCCACCAAAAGAAATGGAAAAACAAAATAAAAACAAGAAAATAGAGAAAGAAAAAAAAAAAAAAGATCTCCAAATCCCTGAAATCTTAATCTATATAGATTATGCTATCTGAAAAGTTAATAAGTGTTGAAAAATATTCTATACATCTTGCACTTAGTACGTCTCCACTCTGACAGATCAGGTGACCCTCCTCATCATCCTCTACACTCCTGGTTCTTTTCCTTCGGTGACTCTTCTGGAAACGTCAAGTGGGCGGCACCAAGATCATCCAGCCAATCAATATACCCGAGTGAATTCAGGGCAGAATACGAAATTCATTCAGCGGGGAGATATTCAGGCATTCAGATACACGCCAGGCCACAAACGGTTGGCAGGAGCAATTTCAAATTCAGTCCCCAGAAATTCACAGGGCACATAGTTTATGTTAACAGGAGAAAAACATGGCAAGGAACAGATTTTCAGATAAGATACTCAAAGTGGTAAGGCAACAAAACATAAATACAATTGTTTTTCTTAAAAAAAAAAAATGCTTAGTTGTAGCATTCACTGAAACACTGAAACATAATTTTAAGTTTCTAGTGTCCTAATTTAATGTTCCAAAATTGTAGGATGTAATATTTACTTGTTAAAGTAGACTGTGGCCAAATTAAGATTTCCTAGCTAATCTAAGAAAACAAATATAAGAACAGTAAATAAAACCAAAGTCCTAGTTTTGGGAAGAAAAAAGAATTGGTATACAAGGATAACACTACAGTATTTTAAATGTCATCTGAGCTATCACCAAATTAATACATAACCCATAAAGTTCAAATATTTTATAGTTTGTTTAATGAAAGCTTATAGAACATGCTTTGTTAGGACAAAAACGTACATCTAATCATCAATCATACAAAAATGTCCATTTTTTGTGATGTTTGAACTTATCAAGTCAAAGCAGAATTCTTGAAGTACTATAAAAAACCTTTCAGAATGTCTTGTTATTGCTTTTATGTTACCTTCACTATTTTCATTGAAATGACAATTAGAAGCCAACTAGTAAGTAAAATCTATTATTAGAGATTTAAACATACTGCTTTTCTGGAATTTTATCCAATGTACAAATAGAAATAATCCTCCAAGTTAAAGCTGAGATGGCTTTATCTTAAACAGAATTTTCTCAAACACAAATTCAAGTTTTCCTGTTCCACATGGGAAATAAAATTTCCAAATGTTTTAAAACAGCTCATACCCCATGTGAGTGATGATGTGAAGTACTGTGCTGAATCCTGTGTTTACTTTTATAACTACTTCTTCCACTTCTACCAGAGGACTTGCTACTATGGTTCTGATATCTGCTTTCATGATCTCGATGGCGATGTCCAAGTTCACATCCTTGACTGTAGTCATTTCTGTACTCATCAATATAGCGTCGACTATGATAATCTTTCTCATTTATAGATCTGCTTTCCATGTAATAGCTAGAAAAAAAATATATTTTCTATTTTCTGCCAACACTAACCTTTGTTAAATTCCTAGGTAGCTTTTATTTTGTGGTGCTCATGCATGCTACTGCAAGAACTCTCCCACTAGTTACAGCCCCAGACCTACAGTTACCTCCCCCCCTCCAAACACGCAACTTTACACATTAGAAGTCATCAAAAATCTCACTGGAAGCAGGAATGGTAACCACAAAGTAACACTAGTTTTATCACCATAAAAATGTGGTTTTTATATTCAGACACCCTTCTTACCTATCAGATGTTTTAGAGTGATTGTATTTGCAATGCTTGTTCTCTCGACCACTGCTATATGATCTCTTCTTTCTCTTATGACTGCTACTGCTTCTCCATTTTCCATAATCCCAGTCCTTTTCATCCCAGTCAGGACAGTAAGTTCTCTTCGAGTGTCTCATCTACATAAAAGACAAAATCATCCCAGTTAGATTGTATATAACATTGTAACTTTTTTTAAAAGAATATTTTTGGTTGTAATGGACACAGTGTATTTTATTTATTTATGTGGTGTTTGTTGAGAATGGAACCCAGGGCCTCAAACATGCTAGGCAAGGGTTCTATTACTGAGTCACAACCCCTGTCTTAACATCGTAACTTTTAACAGTACACAACTCTTTACAAATTCACTGTTGTTACAACCTTTTAATCAGAAATTGCTAATAAATTATTGCACTGTCCCATATTTTGAAGTTTGTGAACTTTACTCACAAGCATTCCGCATTGTCCATGTCATGCCCAGGGAGGCGTAGTAAGGGAATTTGAGGAAACCCAATTTAACTTTGCTAACATTTTACTCGTGTCTCCAGTACAAGTACACATGCAAGCCAAGTGAGGGGGCCCCTTTGAGCCCCCGCCAAAAAGTGTATGAACACATACACACACAAAAAAACCACATGTGTACATACACATAGTAACAGAAACGTACAAATAAACATGTTTACACATAAATACACAAACTGTGCACTCTATGCTTTTTCCTCCCTCGGGCTCCTAGTTCGGTTTCTCGGGCACCACTAAGGGTAGAGCGCCTTCTAAACTCGTACGAGTCAACCAGACTTGAGACTGCCTTATTCCACCAGGAGTCAACTATTTTTTTTCCCTCCATTTGCTATGGACACTTCCGCCCACAGCGGGGCGACCTAGGAACATTCTAGAATCTCAAGCGGCGCCTCCCAGGGACAGTGCTAGGCCTGGCCTCCACCCCGCCGCCATCTTAGGACTCGGGCGCAGGCACCGCAGGCCGGAGCTCGGCGGGCCGCCGCCCTACCGAGCTGACCCTGACAGGGCGCGCGGCAGACAAACACCGTCGCTACTCCCCGCAAACAGAAACTGGCAGCAAAGGGCTCGGTAGAGGGTACGAGCGCGCTGCCTTTATGGAGCTCTGGGGTGCGGGAATAGGAGGAAGCGAGCGGGAGAACGGGCAAACAAAAAGAGGGCAGCCCCCGACATACAAGGAGGACGCCTAGTACACTCCCTCCACCGCCTCGCGTCTCACCGTCCTGCTGGAGACTCTAAGCCGAAGGAGACGAAGCTTGCAACGCGACCTCCGGAAGACAGAGCTGATTGCGACGGGCACCGACCACAAAATGGAGCTGACAATCCCAGCGGCAGCCTTTGACCAAAAACACCGATGACGCGGCAAAGGCGTCGTGGCCGCGGGGTAGGGCACGCATGCGCGAAGGGCGGGGCATGCACGCGGCACTATGCGCAGGCGCCAGGTGGTCCCTTGGATTCCGAGGAAAGGGGGTTAGAACCGGAGAGAAATCCTGTCCAAGCTCATTAAAAACTGGGTTTTTGAACGCTAGTAAAGTGAGGGAAGCTGGATACAAAATAGCTCTGTTCCTTAACTGCAGCCATTAAAAGGACGCTTTACCACCAGCGTCAAATTAGCTCTGAATTAGTAATTGGCTTGGTTTGGGCTTTTGCTAAGATTCTAAGACCTACTTAAAATTAGTGTCCTCAGTTTGGTCCCAGCATCGCAAACAAAACAGTTTTTAGTGGCTAGGCACCACACGCACTGAAATTGGGTTGGAAAGATTTTCCTAAAATTTTAAAAGATAAAGAATTGAGTGAGCAAGATCTTGTAGGAAAAGACCATAAACATTCAAGCATTTCAGCGTCACACCAGGCTTCTGTAGTGTTAAGACCAAGTGAACTGAAAAAAGGTGTAAAAGAAAAATTATGAGAAAATATAAAGTGTAATTGGTGTCACTTTTAGGAATATTTAAAAACCCAGTCAAGGTGACCAAGCTGTAGGTGTGTAGCAGTTGCTGCTCAGCTACTGCAATTTATTGTTAAAATGGATGTTTCTCTTCCTGCTCCTCCCTAATCTCTTATCTCCTCTCTAACCTCAAGGGGAAAGGGGATTACCTTTCATCTCTACCCCAGGCTGTTTTTTTTTTTTTCTAGAGAACCCCCCCGCCCCCCCCCCCCCCCCCCCCCCGCCTATAGGAAGGAAGTAATTCAGACTTTGGCATGGCACTTGAAGACCTCAGAAATTATTATCTCCTAAATTAATAAGTGAATTACAACTCCTAAAGGGAAATACCTGGAATGTACCCTTTGAATCACCTGTTTAAAAAGCCTCCTGTCCCAGATGATGGACAGAATTATAGCCTCTGGGACAGGAGTCCCTGTTTCTCCTTTGCTAGCAAAGTGATAAAACTTCTTTTTCATTTTTCTCAAAACCATGGCCTCATTATTGGATTGACATCTGGTACAAGGACCAAGCTTTTAATAATGGAATGTGGTTCTTGACAAAATCAACAGAGCCTGGTTAATGGCTTGAATAGGTAAAAGCCTTGAATAGGTAAAAGCCCTATGGTAGACCTGAATGTTAGTTAGGAAAGCAGTTACCTGGTATAAACACTTGGTACCTGCCAGGAGCTTTACACCAATTATTTCACTTAATTCTCACAATAATCTCAAGAAATATAATTTATGGATGAGAAAACTAAACTAAATAAACCTGGAGATGTTAACTTGTCTACAAGCACACAGTACTAGGACCAGCTATGTTGCAAACCCAGACCAGGACTCATGACTGGTGCTTTTAACCAGTTCGTGGCATTTTTCAATGTTTTTAAAGATCCGCTTTTAAAAAATGTCCCATGAGCAAATCAGTTGAAAAATGTTGAGCTTACTGTATTCTAAGTGAAGGACATGGAAAACAAACTCCAGGACACTTCCCCTTTCTACAGCTGTTCCCCCACCTGCCTTCCTGCCATGTGTGTAGGGAGATGTCTGTGGTAAATGGGAGCGTTTGACATTTAGAAACCCAGGCCTCTGCTGAAAGGAAGGCAGGAAGGGAAAATGGGGAGAAGGGAAAATGGGGAGAACGTAAAAGGAAAGGGCACTTGACCCCTATTAGACTGAACTGGCTGTCTCCAGTACAATAGCCCCAAAACTTCCCTACCAGTCCTCCTGTCCCACCCTAAATGAGCCCATCAAAAGTAACTGACCAACTCATCCCAGGGCCAGGCTCTGCTAAACCCTGTAAAACTCAGACCCTTGTAGTAGCCTGTCACCATTTTCTCTCCTGAAAATGTGTCCCTCGGCTGCTTAATAAAAAGCATCGCTGATCCCCATTTTGGTTATTTTTGCTTCCACCAAGAGCTTTACTGTAAATCTAACAACCAGAGAAAAATAGCAAATAGATTGGCTTGTCTTTCTAGACCATCTCTTTACCTTGTTCCTCTCTTTCTAACAACGTAAAGTAAAAAGTTCATGGAAGACAATATTTGTAGGTTATGGATTAATTACGGCAGTAGCTTGTACTTAGGGTGTTCAAAAATGCTTGCATTTAATATAAGCTCAACATTTAAAATTGAATATCTACATGGAATAAAAAATTAAACAGAAGGCAATATTTTATATTAAATTTAAAAAATATATTGGATAATAGTAGTAAAGAATATGTCCAAGAATAGGGGTAAAAGCTGTTGGGTTCCCCCTTGGTACCAACGGCTCATAGATGATCTTTGCTATAAGCCAACAGAATGACAAAATCTCTCACATAATTAAAAGTGGGCAAACCACAATGCATATGTTTCAGCAATTTGCCAAGTATTTGCCCAGGTCTATTAGAGTTACTGAGCAAATGGGTTGGCATGAATAGTTATATCCTTAATGTGCACATCGTTAAGAGGCCGATATGTCTTCTCATTTACTGGTAACTTCTCCAATTCATCTAGGGTCTCCAGACCATCTATTACCCTGAAACAGAAATAATGTAATATATGAAAATTTCCTCAAACTGAAACATAATATTCAAATATCTGTAGCACTATAATCTCCGTAAGAGGAAAGGATCATGTTTTATAGTTCTCTGAATTCTCTAGTTGAATGTACAAAAAAATATTGATTATTATTATTATTTTTTTAAAAAGAGAGAGAGAGAGAGAGAGAGAGAGAGAGAATTTTTTAATGTTTATTTTTTAGTTTTCAGCGGACACAACATCTTTGTTTGTATGTGGTGCTTGTAAGGGTAAAAGAAATTGAAGTTAAAGTGTAGAAGTTAAAGTGTAAAAGACCGGGCATTGTAAAAGTTTCTAAGCTGCAAGGCCTGAGTTAAAAAGTAAAAGACCAGGTATTGTTAAGTTCCTCTGCTACCCCCAAAACCTGAAATTCCTGTAGCTGTTAGGACAATACCCGAACTGCCCAGTAAATATTCCCACTGATTTCTGGTTGTTTAATAACCTGGGACCCTGTGTAGCTTGTCACGTAGGCATTTAGGCCCTAAAACCAATCAGTTTGAATGTGTACCCCGCTTAGGAGTGACCAATCACCCCCGCCCAATCTGTTCCCGCCAATGAATGTACTAATCATGTCTCAGAGTTGTTGTTCAATTTTCCCGCGCCTCATGATGATTTGTTTTGATGTATGCAAAGCCCCCGCCCTCCCCAAAAAGTGTACTTAAGCACTACTTGACCTCTGCTCTGGGCTCTTGGCTGCTCTCCCTTCTTGAGTGAGCTGGGAGCCCCAGCGCGCTGGAATGGAATGGATCCCCAATAAACCCCTTTTGCTATTGCATGAGTTGGACACTTGGTGGTCTCTTTCTCCGACGTTCGCCGGACCCTTACAGCGCTGAGGATTGAACCCAGGCCGCACGCATGCCAGGCGAGTACGCTACTGCTTGAGCCACATCCCCAGCCCCTTTATTATTTTTATGCTATACATATGGATTAAAATCCAGAAATAAAAATTCATTTTTATGCCTCAGTCAACAAGAGAAATGGGTAGGAATATTCTGATCAGAGTGTCTAAAATTATCTGCTGCATTAATAGCAATCACATAGAATATCAGCCAATGGTGCCAGTATAAACAGTTAAAGGGATAACAAATTTACTCTCCCAACATTTAATACCAAATATGTTGGTTTTCCCAATCCTCCACTTCCCTGGGTGCCCCTTAATTTAATTCTGACATTTCATGGTTAGTGCAGGCCTCACAGCTTAGTCCCACAAGACTGTCCTGCCACATTAGATGCCAGATTAAAGTCCCAGGTGGCAATCTGTACTTCTGACTAACCAACTACAAGTTAGATGTTCCCTTGGCCACTCCTTGGGGTTGGTAATTTGCTAGAATGGTTCACAGAACTCAGGAGAATGCTTTACATACTATTACAGTTTATTATAAAGGATATGACTCAGGAACATCAAATGGAAGAAATTCAAAATGCAAGGTATGAGGGGCAGAGCTTCCATGCTCTCCCTCCAGGCCCTCTTCCCAGCACAGGCACACGTCCACCAACCTGGAGGCCCTCTGAACCCCATTTAGGGTTTGTTTTGTTTTGGGGTACTGGGGAATTGAACCCAGTGGCACTCTAGTTCTAAGCTAAATCCCTAGTCTTGCTCACTTTTTAGACAGGGTCTTAAGTAAGTTTCCCAGGCTGGGCTCTTGTTTGTGTGACTGTCAACCTCAGACTCCTGAGTGGGTAGAATTACAGGTTGCTCCCCATACCTGGCTCATTTAGTGTTTTTGTTTTGTTTTGTTTTTAGTACTGGGGACTTCCCAGGAGCACTTTGCCCCTGTTTTAGTCTACTTTTTTGCTGCTGTGACAGAATGACCCAACCAGCACAATTGTAGAGAAGAAAAGTTTTATTCAGAGGCTCACAGTTTCAGAGGTCTCCATCCATAGACAGTAGGCTCCATTCCTTGGGGCTGGAGGTGAGGCTGAACATTACAGTAGAATGTGTGGCAGAAGGAAGCAGCTCACACTGGCCAGATACAAATATTATATATATATATCCCATAACCATACCTCCCCAATGAACCACTTCCTTCAGCCACACACCATCTGCCTCCAGTTACCACTCAGTTAATCCCAACAGGGATTAATTCACAGATTAGGTTAAAGCTATAACTCAATCATTTCTCCTCTAAGCCTTCTTGCATTGTCTCACACATGAGCTTCATGGGGACACCACATCTAAACCATAACCACTGAGCTATACTCCTAGCCCTTTTTATTTTGAGACAGGATCTTGCTAAATTGCTAAGGGCCTAAACTTGTGGTCCTCCTACCTCAGCCTCTCAAATTACTGAGATTATAGACATTTAGGGGTTTTATGGAGGTTCCCTTACATAGGCATGATGGATTTTAAATCATTGGTCATTGGTGACTGAACTCAATTTCCCATCCTCTCTCCTTCCTGGAAGTTCAGGGTGGAGGAATGATAAGGGGGCTAGGATTTAAAGTGCTAACTCTAATCACATGGCTGGTTCCTCAGGAAACCAGTTCTCATCCAGAAACTCTCTACAGGCTAACCAGGCATCACTTCATGGTATAAACTCAAGTATGATTGAAAGGAGTTTATTATAAATAACAAAATATTTGTTTCATTCCTATCACTCAGGAAATTCCAAGGGTTTTAGCTCTGATACAGGAACAAAGGATGAAGACCAAATATGTTTTTCTCATTACATCACAATATTATACCAGTCATAGGGATTTCTTTGCTATAGGAAATATACAGAGAAAGTATATAAGGACTGTCCTACATTAAGGGTCCTACATGCATGACCACTTTGCATTTTATTGTTTAAATTTTGTGTTTCTCCTTTTGTTTCTAGACAAGAAAGCAAGATTGACAGTTAAGCTCCACCAAGCCCACTTCATATTTCCACCAAAACAAAAAACAAAACAAAACAAAAAAACAACTCAGATTTATATTGAAATACCTGTTTTGGAAATCTGAGTAGAATTTTGCTGATATAAAGTGGCTTTTCAAGATTATTCCTCTTTGTGCAACTCAATTCAGTTCCCAAGATTACACATGTACTTTTAAAAAATAACTGATTTACATTTCCACTAAAGTGATACTTTAAAAAAGAATATAGGAATGAATGCCTGAAAGTGGCTTCAGTGACAATAACTACTATTACCAAAACCTTTTGACCTTACTCTTAAATGTAAAACAACTATGTTCTTAAATTATCATCTGGGCTAAAAGAAAAACAGGAAACAGAGGAAATAATGAGGTCTGGCAACAAAAGAGCAGGTAGGCTGAGAGTGGTGGCATAGGCCTATAATCCCAGCTACCTGGAGGCTGAGGCAGAAGAACTGCGAGTTCCAGGCCAGCCTAGGCACTTAGTGAGACCTTGTCTCAAAAAATAATAAGGGCTGGGGATACAGCTCAGTGGTACAGTGCCCCTGTGTTCAATCCTCAGTTACCCCCCCACCCCCAACACACGAAACACAGAATTGAAGCAGATAAAGTCTAATAAAGTATCTAGGACATGAGGCCCTTAGAGAACCAGAGGAAGGCTATGGATCATTTTCCCAGAAAAATGTATATGAAAATCCAGCTGTAAGAAGTTAATGAACCTAAGGTTACACTTCATTGTTTCATTTCAAATCCAGTAAGATAAATCCTGGTAATTCCTGATGAATAATTCTGAATGACCAGTTAGGGAGAAAATGAAGAAAACTTAGATTACCTATATACAAAGATAATTGGATGCTCTAATATTTCATTAACTTGATTGACTATTAACAAAGTATAAATTAGCCAGATGCAGTGAAACACGCTGTAATCTCAGTGATCTGGGAGCCTGAGGCCAGGAGGATGACAAGTTCAATTTTAGTAAGACCCTAAGTAACTTAATAAAAATAAAAAGGACTGGGGATGCAGCTCAGTGGAAAGCAGCCTGGGTTCAATCCCCAGTATCAAAAAAAAAAAAAAAAAAAAAAAAAAAAAAAAAAAAGATATAAATTAGATTTAATTATATGGAATTTTTTTAAAAAGCTGTACTCCTGTATTTTTATTTAACCTAACTTAGCATATAAACTGTTAAATATAACAGATTATAGGATTATGCCTCGGATTATTGAGCTTGGTAAATATTTTTTGAGGGCTGGGGCTATAATTCAATCACAGAGTACTTGCCTAGCATGTGTGAGGCACTGGGTTCGATTCTCAGCACCAAAAAATAAAATAAAATACAGACATTCTGTCCATCTACAACTACAAAAAAGTTAAAAAATTTTTTTGTTGAATGAATTTAAGTCATATATAATTTAAGAATTTAATTTATATAAAAGAAACTCTCAGAAATGTGGTAGAAACTGCTAAATATCCCCCCTAGGATCTATTTTCCCGTTCTTATTCTGAGAAACCTATTTTACTGAGGTTTCTCTGTGTCCTATCTCTCCCTTATAGGTAAAGTATGGCCACATTACAGAGTTCTGGTCTCCCTGGAAAGTTCTTTAAGAAGAAGCTGACTCTGCTGGCAAGAATCCTTTGTCTTTTTATCACAAAGTGATCTTGAAATGAAAGCTAGAGATGGTGAAAAAAACAAGAGGCACCTCAAAAATTGTTGGCAAAGTAGAACCATCAAATCAGTCCACCATTTTTAAGCAAATATTTTCAGATCTGTTGCGGCTAAATGAGATTTTTTTATTTTTTAGTATTAGGGATTGAACCCAGGGACTCTTAACCAATGAGCCACACCCTCAGCCCTTTTTGTATTTTATTTAGACACAGGGTCTCACTAAGTTGCTTAGTGCCTTGCTAAATTGTCGAGGCTGGCTTTGAACTCATGATCCCCCTGACTCAGCCTCTGGAGCCACTGAGATTATAGGCATGTGCCACCAAATGCTATTTTTAATGAAAAGGGATATATTACTATCCATTTACATAACAATCCTGAAAAACATTACTGATACCTCTTTTATAAAAAAAGGAAAACAAGTCTAGAGAAGTTTTAACTTTCTTTCCACTTGGCTCTTTCCAATATTAGTTATACTACTCTCACAGTCATGTTTATGCACTGAGATATCAAATTAAAACATAATGAGGTCACCACATCAATAGGCTTAAAAATAAGAACCATATGATCATCTCGATAGATGCGGAAAAAGCATTCGACAAAGTACAGCATCCCTTTATGTTCAAAACTCTAGAAAAACTAGGGATAATAGGAACATACCTCAATATTGTAAAAGCAATCTATGCTAAGCCTCAGGCTAGCATCATTCTGAATGGAGAAAAACTGAAGGCATTCCCTCTAAAATCTGGAACAAGACAGGGATGCCCTCTCTCACCACTTCTGTTCAACATAGTTCTCGAATCACTGGCCAGAGCAATTAGACAGACGAAAGAAATTAAAGGCATAAAAATAGGAAAAGAAGAACTCAAATTATCACTATTTGCAGATGACATGATTCTATACCTAGCAGACCCAAAAGGGTCTACAAAGAAACTATTAGAGCTAATAAAAGAATTCAGCAAAGTGGCAGGATATAAAATCAACACACATAAATCAAAGGCATTCTTGTATATCAGCAACAAATCCTCTGAAATGGAAATGAGGACAACCACCCCATTCACAATATCTTCAAAAAAAATAAAATACTTGGGAATCAACCTAACAAAAGAGGTGAAAGACTTATACAATGAAAACTACAGAACCCTAAAGAGAGAAATAGAAGAAGATCTTAGAAGATGGAAAAATATACCCTGTTCATGGATAGGTAGAAGTAACATCATCAAAATGGCGATATTACCAAAAGTTCTCTATAGGTTTAATGCAATGCTAATCAAAATCCCAACGGCATTTCTTGTAGAAATAGAAAAAGCAATCATGAAATTCATATGGAAAAATAAAAGACCCAGAATAGCAAAAACAATGCTAAGCAGGAAGTGTGAATCAGGCGGTATAGCTATACCAGACTTCAAACTATACTACAGAGCAATAGTAACAAAAACAGCATGGTACTGGTACCAAAACAGGTGGGTGGACCAATGGTACAGAATAGAGGACACAGAAACCAATCCACAAAACGACAACTATCTTATATTCGATAAAGGGGCTAAAAGCATGCAATGGAAGAAGGATAGCATCTTCAACAAATGGTGTTGGGAAAACTGGAAATCCATATGCAACAAAATGAAACTGAATCCCTTTCTCTCGCCATGCACAAAAGTTAACTCAAAGTGGATCAAGGAACTTGATATCAAAGCAGAGACATGGCGTCTGACAGAAGAAAAAGTTGGCTATGATCTACATACTGTGGGGTCGGGCTCCAAATTCCTCAATAGGACACCCATAGCACAACAGTTAATAACTAGAATCAACAAATGGGACTTACTCAAACTAAAAAGTTTTTTCTCAGCAAAAGAAACAATAAGAGAGGTAAATAGGGAGCCTACGTCCTGGGAACAAATCTTTACTCCTCACACTTCAGACAGAGCCCTAATATCCAGAATATACAAAGAACTCAAAAAATTAGACAATGAGATAACAAATAACCCAATCAACAAATGGGCCAAGGACCTGAACAGAAATTTCTCAGAGGAGGACATACAATCAATCAACAAGTATATGAAAAAATGCTCACCATCTCTAGCAGTCAGAGAAATGCAAATCAAAACCACCCTAAGATACCATCTCACTCCAGTACGATTGGCAGCCATTAGGAAGTCAAACAACAAGTGCTGGCGAGGATGTGGGGAAAAGGGTACTCTTGTACATTGCTGGTGGGACTGCAAATTGGTGCGGCCAATTTGGAAAGCAGTATGGAGATTTCTTGGAAAGCTCGGAATGGAACCACCATTTGATCCAGCTATTCCCCTACTCGGTCTATTCCCTAAAGACCTAAAAAGAGCACACTATAGGGACACTGCTACATCCATGTTCATAGCAGCACAATTCACAATAGCAAGACTGTGGAACCAACCTAGATGCCCTTCAATAGACGAATGGATAAAAAAAATGTGGCATTTATACACAATGGAGTATTACTCTGCATTAAGAAATGACAAAATCATAGAATTTGGAGGGAAATGGATGGCATTAGAGCAGATTATGCTAAGTGAAGCTAGCCAATCCCTTAAAAACAAATGCCAAATGTCTTCTTTGATATAAGGAGAGTAACTAAGAACAGAGTAGGGACGAAGAACATGAGAAGAAGATTAACATTAAACAGGGATGAGAGGTGGGAGGGAAAGGGAGAGAGAAGGGAAATTGCATGTAAATGGAAGGAGACCCTCAGGGGTATACAAAATTACATACAAGAGGAAGTGAGGGGAAAGGAGGAAAAATATAAGAGGGAGAAATGAATTACAGTAGAGGGGGTAGAGAGAGAAGAGGGGAGGGGAGGGGGGAGGGGGGAAAGTAGAGGATAGGAAAGGCAGCAGAATACAACAGACACCAGAATGGCAATATGTAAATCAATGGTTGTGCAACTGATGTGATTCTGCAATCTGTATATGGGGTAAAAATGGGAGCTCATATCCCACTTGAATCAAAGTGTGAAATATGATATATCAAGAACTATGTAATGTTTTGAACAACCTACAATAAAAATTAATTAAAAAAAAAAAACATAATGAGGGCTGGGGTTGCGGCTCAGTGGTAGAGTGCTTGCCTAGCATATGAGGCATCACATAAAAATAAATAAATAAAATAAAGATATTGTGTCCATCTATGACTAAAAAAAAAATGTTTAAAAGAAACATAATGAGAATACTTACTTTCCAAATACTGTATATTTCATGTCTAAATGTGGCTGCTTGCCATAGGTGATAAAGAACTGAGATCCATTGGTATTTGGGCCATTATTAGCCATAGATACAACACCTCTAACGTTGTGCTGAAAAAAAAAAAAACAAAGCATTAATCTGTGTTTTTAACTAATCCAAATATAAAACTGAAATAAGACATGCACAAACCTTCCAATGTTTAACAAACCAAGAAAATATTAAATAGCTCTATTAGGTTAATCCAAATGTTCAGTTTCTATATATCTGTATCACTATAAAGCCTGTATAAATTATATAACAAAGCAAATTCTCAATAATTTCATTTTCACTTTGGAGAATATAGCCACAAACACTTTTAGCAATGATAGAAATAATCCTTACATTTATATTAAGGAATACTGTGCTGGTATGAAACAATCAGGCAACAAAACAAATTCCCCATAATCTCTTCTCATATACAGGACTCTTGCTAGTTTCTTTATCTGCAAAACAAGGGAAGTTGGACTAGTTCAAGGGTCTATTCAGAATTCAGATGCTCACGAGGATCAAGTAGATAGTAAGCTGAATGTAAACATTAGGGAAAGATGGAGTCTTATAGTGAATAGTTTCTCTCACTATATGGCATTAAAACAATTTATTTTACACTGATGGCCATAGGGAATGTTATCTATGGTTCTTTTACCCATGGACAGCTATAACCCTAAGACTGGATGATCTAAGGAAGGATTCATTTAGCACTAATATCATGACACTATTTGTTTACAAGGGAATATGCGCAGGAGTTAAAAGGACCTTATTGATAAAGCTGAAGACATGACCGAGCTATGCTATAGGGAGGTGCCCCCAAATAAAATAAACTATAAGTAACTCCACTGATTAGTGTTAACAACTCATAGGGTAACACTAATTAGACAAGCTGTATTGGTGTAGTTACATCAATATAATAATGCTTTATCTCCCTAAAAGATGACTACCAAATATATTACTAGATCCATAAACAAGAATACATGTACCATCGAAGAATTAATTTTTTTTTATTTTTTAAAGAGAGAGAGAGAGAGAGAGAGAGAGAGAGAGAGAGAGAGAGAGAAAATTTTAATAGTTTTAGTTTCCAGCGGTCACAACATCTTTGTTTGTATATGGTGCTGAGGCTCGAATTCGGGCCGCACGCATGTCAGTCGAGCGCGCTACCGCTTGAGCCACATCCCCGAAGAATTAATTTTAATAAAAGCATCTATTAATTTTTTTCCCAGCTTGAAGAGTAACATTTACCAAAGTGTTGCAGATGATTATGTGCTCTGCTCCATCTATTTCTCTGCCTCCCTGGGAGGTAACTATTATTCTAATAGGTTTACACAGGCCCAGACTATGTTTTGTTTCCTTTGGCTACTTTCTAAACTCCACAAAACTGTATACAACTTTAATCTTTTCGAAAATGCTTTTACATTTAGCACTGCTATGTTTCTAAGATTCATACATGTGTACACAGTTGTAGTTCATTGATGTTTTTTCCTACTGTAGTGTGATATTTCACTAGTGAATAGACTAAACTGTACCCATTTTATTACCAATGGACATGTGGCTTTTTTCCAGACTTTAATTATAAACAGTGTGCCAGGAGCACTTCTGTTGTCCCTTGGTGCACATGTACAAGAGTTTTTCTTGGGTAAGCATTTGAGAATGAACTTGCTGGAAGAGAATATATGCAAATTTAATCCCCATCCTCTATTCTGGTGTATAACATATTGGTTTTTAACCTGCCTACAATGGAATCACTGGGGAACCTGAAAATAAAGCTGATGTCCTAACCTGGCCTACTGATGGTATTTCTCTATTTTTAATAGGGGTAAGACCCTAATCTTTCACAGTTCTAAAACTTCCATAGATGATTATGCCACATAATCTCTGGTTTTCAACTGGTATAGGACGCAGTCATTAATTCACATCTAAAAAACTATTTAGTTTCTAATTCAGGATAAGTCTGACTTTTCAAAAAGTTTATCAACTCTAAACAATTCAAACAATAATTAGTTTTTTAGAATTTTTTTTGAGTATATTTTATTTTTTTTGTGTGTAATATATACATATATATGTACATTAACTTATGAAATAGAGAAAACTTTCTATATTTTACCTTGATACTGCAAAAACTTTGCAGGTAGTTTTTTATATAGACACAGAGAACTAAATGAAATTTTAAAAAGCTATACCAATTCTATTACTAAATAGTTTTAAACTTTTATAATAGATATATTTTAATGTAACTAAAATATACCAAATTGCATGTTCTAGTTGAAAACTAATCACTTTTCTCTAATTCTAAAATATCACTCTATATAGATATGAAGTTTGAAAAGATTGCACAATAAATTGTTAACTGAAGTTATCTCTGTGAAGTAAAACTGATTTTCTAAAACTGGCAGCACTATATTTTCTCTCCCCAACCCTGGCACTGGGGATTGAACCCAAGGCCTTGCATAAGCCAGGCAAGTACTCTACCCTGAGCTACATCCCCATTTCCTGCCTTTTTTTTTTTTTTGGTACCAGGCATTGAACCCAGATGTGCTTAATCATTGAGCCATATCCCAGCCCTTTTAATTTTTTATTTTGAAACAGGGTCTTGCTAAGTTGCTTCAGGCCTTGATAAATTGCTGAGACTGGCCTTGTGATCTACTTGCCTCAGCCTCCTGAACTACTGGGATTACAGAAGTGTAGTACTATCCCAGCTCCTCCCTATCCCTTTTTATTTTGAGACAAGATCTTTCTAAATTGCCCAGGCTACCCTAGAACTTGCACCCTCCTGCCTCAGCCTCCTAAGAAGCTGGGAGTATAAGCATCTGCCACCATGCCTCACTAGATTTTCTTAATTTCAGGAAAAAAAAAATTCTTTAAAGCTTGAAAAATACAGAAAAAAAGTTAACAAAGAAAATAAAAAATCCCTAATTTTATCACTGTGAGGAATTATTTATATTTAAAATACTTGAGATCTATCCCAAGATCTCTGGTTTTCAACTGGTATAGGATGCAGTCATTAATTCTTTAAAATACTTGAGATCTACCCCAAGTATTAAGTTATATTACTACATGAATGTTCAATCATCTAACAAGATGATAAAAGATGGGGATTGATAATAAGCAATTGATTAGCTAAGAGACAATGTTTCCTTCCCCTCTCAAAAAAGGTCATCGATTCATGACATTCAACAGGAACTTTATGGTGAGACATTAAGCTTCTTTGGTATACTGCAAGTTAAACATTTCAGGTTGGACTCAAAAGATGAGCTCACTATCAAGATCAATGAGGTGGTGGGACTCCAGTAAAAAATGTGTCGGGCTAGAATTGCCATTTATATTTTCTCCCTAACTTCATTTATCAAACACTAAAAAGTAGTTAGTAATAATATCAACTTGTGTTACTACAACACATCTGTCAATGTCTCCAAGTGTAACCAGAGAGAAAATAAAATTCTGAAGCGCACTGGGATATACCTTCAGATATTCACTATATTCATCCTCAAACTTCTTGCCCCAGATACTGTTACCTCCTCTTCCAGTACCTATATTATAAGACAAGAAAATCAAAAGATATATATATTTTTAAAATTTGTTTGTAGTTATAGATGGGCAACATGACTTTATTTTGTTTATTTTTAGTGGTGCTGAGGATTGAACCTAGTGCCTCATGCATGCTAGGCAAGCACTCTGCCACTGAGCTACAGCCCCAGCCCCCAAAAGATATATTTGAAGTTAAAAAAACCATTCAATTTCTAAAACTTAGGGGAACTTTATAGCATAACACTTTAAATACAAATAAAATTTTATATTGTAGTTCCCCAGCTTTCACTTTACAAACCAGAAAAATAAAATACATCTATCAAAAAAAGAAAGAAAACCCTCCTTAATAATATCAGTCAGAATTTAAAGGCAAGTGTGAATACCATCTGCTTTAAAGTTTCTTGCTGTTATAAGGAGCCCATTATACAGATACCACATGCCTTGTTTTTCCATTATTCTTTTCACCCTCTTCTTCATATCATACATCCAATTCCCCTGATGTTAGTTAATGGAAAAATTTACCTGTTGGATCTCCTGTTTGAACCATGAAACCCTTGATATTTCTATGAAATATACAGCCGTTGTAGTAATTACTGGCACAAAGAGCCAAGAAATTCTGAAGAGAATAAAAAATGATGATTGAGAAATAGTACAGCAGAAATGCACTTTAGATAAAGAACCAATCATATTTACTGAAAAAACATGATAGCAGTGATATTAAATATGGCTTTTAGGTATTACTTTGGTAATGTCACTTCCCTGCCAAAAACCCTTTAGAAAGCTTCCCTTTGCTCTCAGAATAAAATAAAATATAAAGTCTTAGTCCTTATTAGCAGGGCTTAACAAGGCCTACGTGATCTGGCTCCCCTCTGCATTTCATATGATAATAATCCTTTCTCTGTTGCTTACTATGCTGAGCCTATTAGCATTTTGGCAATTCATCCAAAAGGGGAAGGTTTTCCTTGGGGACTCTGTACCTGCTACTTCTATATGTAGAATTTTTTTGTTTGTTTTTTGGGGTGCTGGGATTTGAATTCAGAACCTCACACATGCTAGGCAATGGCTCTATCAGTGAGCTACACTCTCAGTACCTAAAATATTCTTTTCACATCTCTTTCCATTAAGATGATTTCATACCTTCTGCACTCAAGTTTGATAATTAGTTTCTTGGGTAGATCTGTCCATACTTTAATTAGCTTCTTTCCTATTGTATTATTCTGTATCCCAATACTCTAATTTACCTTTTAGAATCATTTAGTCTTCATGTCCTATCTATTTTCCCAGCTAGATTAGCTCCACAAGAGCAAGGAGTGTCTCTTGTTCACCACTGTATTCCCAGATCCTGGCAAGATAACCTTTCACCAGTAACTAAATGAATACACACAGCTTTCTCTCTCTCTTTTTCCCTTAACCACATCCCCAGCCCTTTTTTATATTTTATAGAGATAGGTCTCACTACGTTGCTTAGGACTTCACTAAGTTAGTTGGTGGGGCTGGCTTTGTACTCACAATCCTCCTGCCTCAGCCTCCTGAGTCACTGGGATTATTGGCGTGTGCCACATTGCCCAGCTTGCATTCTTGATTTTTTTATTTGTTCTTTTTGGTTATACGTAACAGTAGAATGTATTTTGGCATATCATGGAATATGGAATATAATTTCCCATTTTTTAGACCTTTATTTTATTTATTTATTTTATGTGGTGCTGAGGATCGAAACCAGTGCCTTGCACATGCTAGGCGAATGCTCTACTGCTGAACCACATGCCAGCCCCCCACCATTTTTTAAAAAAAAATATTTTATTAGTTGTTGATGGACCTTTATTTATTTATATGTGGTGCTGAGAATCGAACTCAGTGCCTCACACATGCTAGGCAAGCGCTCTACCACTGAGCCACAACCCCAACCCATTTTTTCTTCATATTTATTTTTTAGTTGTAGTTGGACACAATACCTTTATTTTATTTACTTTTATGTGGTGCTGAGGATCGAACCCAGTGCCTTGCATGTGCTAGGCGAGAGCTTTCTAACACTGAGCCACGACCCCACCCCTAACTTCCCATTTTTGTGGTAGTACATGATATACAGTTACATTGGTCGTGTTATTCATATATGAACATAGGAAAGTTATGCCTGATTCCATTATTTTTAATATGTACATACGGTACTCACCTCACATGTTTTGGGAGTCCTCTCACAGAAGACTTCTATTTTAATGTCACCTACATCTGTATGCAATGTCACAGACTAAAAAGGAGAGAGAATATTGAACAAATGAGATTTCTTCATGTGACTACAGATACTGTATTATTTCCCTGACTGGATTCAAGATGATAATCTAATTAAAAACAGAAAAACTGCTTAAAAGATGACCCAATTACATATCAGCTCTGAGAGATGAGTTGTACTTCTTACCCCAAATTTATTTCAACAGCAGGGAAAAACTCCAAAAGACAAACATAAATGTTAGTGCAAAGTGTTATCTCTGCTAAAAAACATTTGGAAGCAAATACTGTGATGAGAATAATTTTGGGGGGGGTTGGGATTGTGGCTCAGCGGTGGAGTGTTCGCCTCGCACGGGAGGGACCTGGGTTCAATCCTCAGCACCATATAAAAATAAAAGCATTATGTTATGTCCATCTACACCTAAAAAATAAATATTAAAAAAAAGAGAATAATTTTTTGAATTTCTTAGTTGTATATGGACACAATACCTTTTTTTTCCGTTTATTTATTTTTATGCAGTGCTGAAGATCAAACCCAGTGCCTCACAAGTGCTAGGCAAGCACTCTACCACTGAGCCACAACCCCAGCCCAAGAATAATTATTTAGGTTTGAATTTTTCATGAATAAAAGTAAAAATAATTGAGCTGGGGCTATAGCTGAGTGGTAGAGCACCCGCCTCACACATGTGAGGCACTGGTTTCGATCCTCAGCACCACATAAAAATAAATAAAAATATTGTGTCTAACTACAACTAAAAAAATAAAAAAGAATGCTGTTTTAAAAAATAAAAATAATTGTCACATATTATTGCTTTATGTCACAAACATCATTTTTTTAAATATTTATTTTTCAGTTTTAGGTGGACACAATATCTTTATTTTACATTTATGTGGTGCTGAGGATCGAACCCAATTCCTTGTGTATGCTAGGCGAGCATTCTACCACTGAGCCACAACTCCAGCCCCACCAACATCACTTTTGTTGGAAAATGGTAAGAAATGATTTCTTCAAAACATAGTATCCATCAATTCCCGTAGATAGTTTAATTCTAATAGGATTTTAAAAAATTCCTTTCTTAACTATACACAAGAAAAGCTAAAAAGTTGTCAGTGTTTCTATATCTTTGCAGAGGTAACCATAGTGCTCTTTAATTGCTTTTTATTTATTTTATATTCTGTAGTATTTGTTGTTTTGGATTGTATATACCTTTGCCATCCTGTTATCCTATTCCAGAGAGGGCAAAAAACATTTGAAAAAGGCTTTCCTTTTCATTTATTTATTTATCTATTTATTTATTTATTTGGCAGGGGTGCTTAACCCTGAGGCACATTCTCAACCCTTTCTATTTTTTATTATGAGACAGGGTCTTACTAAGTTGCTTAGGGCCTCACTAAGTTGTTGCAGCTGGTCTCAAATTTGTAATCCTCTGGCCTTAGCCTCTTGAGTCGCTGGGACTACAGGTGTGCTTCATGGCACTGGGCTCACTTATCTTCTTAAAATAGTATCTAATAGTCAGAATAGAATTATGTTGAAGATGGTGATAGGAATATATGTTGGGGGAAGAACAGGGCACTTTTATTGCTTTTCTTCTTCTTCGAGTTCTAGTTGCTCTCCTTAGACTGAGAGCAAAGGAATTCAATTTAAATGATTATACTTACTATTCTCTTCTGATAATCCAACTCATCTTTTTCATTATCAATTTTTTTCCATAAAAAATAAATTCTGTGTATTTTAAGTGAAAGTATGAAAAATTTGCCAGGTGTGGTGGCAAACACCTAAGGTCATAGTTACTAGGTACACTGGGACAGGAGAACAAGTTGGAGGCCAGTCTCAGAACTTAAGTTTTTTTTTGTTTTGTTTTTTGAGACAGGGTCTCAAAATTATAATTCACCAACAAAATTTTTAAAAAATCATTCTACATTGTATGCTTTGATAATCTATCATTTGTTTATCTTGTCACTGAAATTTCCATGTATTTTTATTTTCCTTGGCCGAATTTCTAAAAATTACTTATAATGAAAGACTTAATTTAAAAGAATTCTGTAAAGCTTACCATTTTTCTTCGTGATGGTTTCAAGAAGTACGATTTAATTTCTCAGTCTTTCAGAGAAAATCTTGAAAATACTATTCCTAAAAGAAAAAAGAATCAGTTCATTTTTTTCCTATCTTGTTCACTCACACACGATTATATTTACTGTTTTAAAGAAAAAGTCTTAAATTGCATCATAGAAGTGAAGAGAATAGCCTACTCAACTCAAGCCCCCAATCTCCTACTTCCCCTGATCTTCCCGCCTCTTTGTAGGACAAACCTGTCAAACGCCAACTTTAGAGTCTAGGCACTGGGTATTTCCTTTATTTGGAAGACTTACATTCAAACATCTGAAAGGGCCAATTTCCTCATTTCCAAGTCTGCGCTCAAATGTCAGGTCTTACTGACTCTATTTAAAACTGTTTTAACCCTAAGACCTGCCCTATTTCTTTCTCCCATAATATTGATCACTAATATACTACATATTTTCCCATTGACTTGACAATAACACTCTAGCCGAACAGAATGTTCACTAGAGTATCCGGAAAACTATAACAGTGCCAACACAGAGCTCACCAAACATCTGAATAAGTAAATGAAAAAAATAAATGATATTCCATACTTACCACTTCTGTTAGCACAGTCGTTTTTAAAACAGGAAAGATACAATCGCCTTAAACCGCAGGTCTGTTGACTCGAAATTGTAGTTTCTTTGGGCCACCAGAAGTCAAGCGTGGGGCCCCTTATGTGAATTCCTTTTATCTCCCCTCTCCTCCTACAGCAAACCAAAACGAATAGAACTAAAGGGATAATGTTACTTATCCTACACCTGAATTTGACAGTGAAAGAGATCTTTATTAATAATCACAAACAGAGAAACATCATAATCCGGAACTACCTGGCCAAACAAAGCAATGCTTTAGACTCGGAAGTAAAATGGTCTGGACCACTTCCGCCCGGCGCCGCGTGGAGGAAAATAAGCTCATTACCGGAAGTGACGTACAGGAGAGTTTCCGGAACCGGTGAGTAGTGGGCGATTTCAAAACTTACTGGGGTAGTTGTGCTCTTTGCCTCAAGTCGTGGTTAGGGTTGGTTGTGATTGTTTTGGAGTGCTGCCGAGAAAGAACATTAGGGAAGAAAACTGTTTCGGCATACGAGAGACACTTGCTGATCCTGACTCAAGAACGGCTGCCCTACCTGCCTCTTGTCCTGGAAAGGGCTTGAGGTGGCACTGAAATGAAAGTAGATGAAGTGATGTAGAGGGAACATTTTGTAGGTTGTAGCGCCCTACTAATGTTACTAACAATAGCAAACAAGGCTTACGCTTACACTATCCCCTGCTTTATGTTTTGTTCCTTTCGTGGTGCTAGGGATTGAGTCCAGTAAGCCTCTACCACTGAGCTACATCCCCAGATTTTTTTGTTTTATTTTGAGGCAGTGTCTCTAAGTTGCCCAGACTGGCTTTAATTTTGTGATCTGTGATCCTCCTGCCTCAGAACCTCGAGGAACTGGGATTGCTGATGCCTGATGATACTGAGATTTATTAAAGATAGTTCCTATTCTCCAGTAACTTTAGCATAGAAGCTAAAAGAATTATAACAGTATGTCAATGTTATGTTGGAGGGAGAAAGGCTTTATTTAGGAAGTTAAAGAGAGTTTGGAAGGGTAATACTTAGTAATAGGGAGGTGATGAGGGTCGTTGAAGCAAGGTTGGGGAGAATAAAAACAAGGATATGAGCCAGTCCTGGTGGGGCATGTTTTTTGGCCCCAGCAAATTGGTAGACTGAGGCAGGAGAGCAAGTTCAAAACCAACTTAGTAATACCCTGTGCCCAAATAAAAGGGACTGGCAATGTAACTTAACAAGAAAGTGAAATTGTAGTATCCCCAGTATCCAAAACTTAAACAAATCACCAAGGTATAGGGAGAGTGGAGGAGGAAGAAATGTACATTAGTATATTATATGTGAGGTTTTCTAGGTGACATTTTAATCTATTTGCTTATCCAGATGGCCTGCAGTGTAGGTTGGGTCTCCATTTTGTACATGAGAAAAAAGCTGTCAGACATTAATGACTTACTTAGGCTACATTATGCTGGAAAGGGGCAGAGCCACTACTTGAAATCAGGTCTGTATAATGACAGATATTTTTCCCACATGCTTTGATGCCTTTTAGGTCCAGACTTAAAGTGTTCCGGAGTACCATTTCCTGTATTTTGACTTCAGATACTCAGTTTTACCTGATTTCTGTATGTTATCATCTTGTGTACGCTTGTTTCCCGCAACAGTCCGGCTTGTCCAGTCCGGTATCTGCATTACTTCCCGTTCCTTCATGGATTTGAAGGCTCTTCTTTCCTCCTTGAATGACTTTGCATCCCTCTCATTTGCTGAGAGTTGGGACAATGTTGGATTACTGGTGGAACCAAGTCCACCACATACTGTAAACATTCTCTTCCTGACCAATGACTTGACGGAAGAGGTAATGGAGGAGGCTCTGCAAAAGAAGGCAGATCTCATCCTCTCCTACCATCCACCTATCTTCCGACCCTTGAAGCAGATAACCTGGAAAAGCTGGAAGGAACGCCTGGTGATCCGGGCTCTGGAGAATAGGGTTGGCATCTATTCTCCTCACACAGCCTATGATGCTGCACCCCAGGGAGTCAACAACTGGTTGGCCAAAGGGCTTGGTGAGAAGCCTCTTGTTCTTTCATATTTAACATTTTCCTACAAATACTTAGAAATTTTAAAATGTCTTTCTAGTAAAGTTTTAACTGTTTTAGGGGTGAGGGGACATCATTTGATTTTTATATGTCTAAAATAATGTTGCTGAAGTCATTAAATTGCATTTGAAAAACCAAACATTGTTATCCTTAATGAATAAGGAAAGCATAAGAACTCATCATTGTTAGGCATCTTCACAATTCTTCATTCATGTGATGCAGTAACTAGAACCCAGGCATTCAAACAGTGCTTGAATTGAAATTGAAAGCTGATGCCTGTCCAGGATATACTTGGTATATTAGTGACCGAGACATCAGAGCTTAATAATGTCCAGTGTAATGAGGGAATTCAGCATATGTGTTTTAGCTTTATTTTTGTAAGTTATTTTAAGATAATACTTTCTAATAAGCTTTTCTTGAGTGACTTTTCTTTTAATATTTATTTTTTAGGTGTAGATGGACACAACACAATGCCTTTCTTTTTATGTGGTGCTGAGGATCAAACCCGGGTCCCACCCGTGCAAGGCGAGCGCTCTCCCGCTGAGCCACAATCCCAGCCCCTTGAGTGACTTTTGATAAGTCATTGTGGGCTAAAGCTTTTATGATGAAACATCTCTAGTAATGTGTTCAACAGATTATGAACATTTGTCCCCTGGAAAAAATGGGTACATTTTACATGGATAGATTTACCAAGCAGTAGACAATCTGTATCACCTAAAAAAAAAAAAAATTCCACAAGTCAGTCTTTCTTGTCCAGATTTTCTGAAATTTAAAATACGGGAAAATAATTCAGTAATGTTTCTCTCTCTCTCTCTTTGTGGTGCAAGAGATTGAAACCAGGACACTCTACCCCAGAACTGTATATATTCCCAGCCATTTTTTTATTTTTTATTTTGAGATTCTTCTTGTTTGGCTAAGTTGCCCAGGCTGCCCCTGAACTTGCAATCTTCATACCATGTAGCTAGAATTAAAAGTGTGCACCATTGTGCTTGGTTTGATTTTTTTTTTTTTAAGAGAGAGAGAGAGAGAGAATTTTAATATTTATTTTTTAGTTTTCGGCGGACACAACATCGTTGTTTGTATATGGTGCTGAGGATCGAACCTGGGCCGCACGTATGCCAGGCGAGCGCACTACTGCATGAGCCCATCCCCAGCCCAGATTTTATTTTTTTTTTAATGAATTTGATTTTGTATGTCCATACCAAATCCTTAGACTATAGGGGTATATATGTACGTGTTATTACAAAAATATGAAAGTGTATTTTTTTTTTGTGGTGCTGATGGTAGAACTAAGGGCCTTGTTTATGTCAGACAAGCTCTCAATCACTGAGCCACATCCCCAGCCCAAATCTTAAAAAATATATTCATTTTGCCTAGGATAGTTTACCTTACTTTTTAATCTTAAAAGAAAAACCAACAAGAACTTTAGTTTTCCACAATTTTTTTTTTTCTAGGAGCTTGCACCTCCAGTCCTATACATCCTTCCAAAGCTCCCAACTACCCTACAGAGGGAACTCATCGAATAGAATTTAGTGTTAACCACACCCAAGACCTGGAAAAAGTCATGTCTGCAGTGAAAAGAATTGGAGATGTTTCTGTCACTTCTTTTTCTGCTAGGTACAATGTATTTTTCTCTTTTTTCTGTGTATTTATTGGTAAGTGTATTTATTGGTAAGTGCTTTCTTTGTTTTAATTTACTTTTTATTCTGATTCGTTATATATGACAGCAGAATGCATTACAATTCATATTACACATATAGAGCACAATTTTTCACATCTTTGGTTGTATAAAAGTATATTCACACCATTTGTGTCTTTATATATGTACTTAGGGTAATGGTGTCCATCTCATTCCACCATCTTTTTTACCCCCATGCCACCCCCCCTTCCCCTCCCACCCCTTTGCTCTATCTAGAGGTAAGTACTTTCTTACAAAGTCTGTAATTCTGTCTTAGCTTTCTATTGCTATGACAATATAACTAAGAGAAGTCAAAGAAAGAAAGAGATTAATTTTGGTTCATGGTTTCAGAAGTTTCAGTCCATAATTACTGGGCTCCGTTGTTTCTGGGCCTAAGGTGAGGCAGAACATCATGGTGGAGAGTGTGTTGGAACAGTGCTGCTCCCCTCATGGCAACAGCAAAGCAGAGAGAAAGAGGAAGGAGCCAGGGCCAGGGCCAAAATATACCCTTCAAGGATACGACCCCAGTGATCCATTTCTTCCAAGTAGGCCCCGCCTCCTAATATTTTTACCACTTCCCAATAGCCCATTGAGTTATGAATCCATAAATGAATTAATCTATTGATAAAGTCAGAGCCCTTATGATCCAGTCATCTCCCAAAGGTCCCCACTGCTCCATTGTGGACTAATCCGTCAACACATGAGCCTCTGGAAGAGTCTTCAGGTCCAAACCATTATACTCTGATACTTAGGTTTGAAACAAATTATATTTTCCTGGCATTGGTTTATAAGCTGTGTATTTCTCATGTGCCTGTGGGTTCCAGACAAGGTGAACTGTGGAATCTTTTCAAAACAATTAAAATGGTAATATTTATTGAATATTTTCCACCTGGGAGGGATCATACCATACATTTTACATGTAGTATTTCTAATCCTCCTGGTAATGTTTAGGGGTAATTCTTTTTACTTTAGAGAATGCAGACAGACCCTAATTATGTAGTAATAATATAAGGCTTGCTTTTCTCAGTTCTTGGCAAATTAGTGATCCTTAAACACTTGAACAGAAAAATACATTGAAGTGCCTCTTATAAGGTCAATTATTTAGTTATTTAGGGCAGAGAGAGGTGATTTTCTTTTAGTCTGATACCTGTGGAAGTACCAGAAAAGGTGGTAGGATCTGGGGGTTTAGCTCAGTGATAGAGCACTTGGCTAGCATGGGCAAGGCCCTAGGTTCAGCATTACAACCCCTCCCAAAAAAGACAAAGAAAAAGCAAAGTATACAGAGTGAGGGTTGAACAGTTGTTTAAAAAATAATGATAAATAAATATGACTTTTTATTAAAATTGAAATCATTATATGAGGCTACACCAAAAAATGATCTCTGTAATGAGTGGGTTTTTTTTTTTTTTTTTTTTTTTTTGTATTTTATTTAGAGATGGAGTCTCACTAAGTTGCTTTAGGGTCTTGCTAAGTTGCTGAGGCTGGCTTTGAACTCGCAATCCTCCTGCCTCAGCCTCCTGAGCCTTTGGGATTGTAGGCATGTGCCAGTGCGCCTGGCTTAATGAGTGATTTTTTTAAAAAAGTATTGATTCCTTATTGTAAAGTCATTGAAAATATCTTGGAGTATTTCCAGAGAATTTTAAGAATCTCAAGAAAAATTATTCCTGGGACTTTGCAAAGATTTCAGCTGTAAATATCTTCTGCCATTTTTAAATACTGTATAAATACTTAAATTAAAAGAAAAGTTAATTCTACAAATGAGGTATGAAAAATTGAAACAATACAATAGTCCCCTCTTCCTTCTACTCAATCCTAGTATCTTTAATTCAAGTTGTCTTTTCATTTGTTTATAGAGGAGTGGGTATCTTTTCAAACAGATGCAAGGACATGAAGAAATATATAGTTTTATTTTGCATTGTTTTCTTAATTAAATAGTATGCTCTTTTTGTCTTTCTTAACAGCATGTCTTAAAAGATCTTTTCATTTATGTCTATACCATTCTTTTAAATTAATCTTTCTTTAATTGCTGTATAATGTTGCTTATTATGATGTATTGCAGTTCCATTAAGCATTCTTTCTCTTACTGATGGACTTTTTAGTTTAGTTCAATTTTTCCATATTACAGTTCATATCTAGGTTTTACTATTTAATTGGGGCCCAGCTATTGTTTGTCCTTTTGAAGCACCACAGTTAATTCCAATGTTGGCAGCTATGCTTCCGGGTTATGTTTTCTTTTCTTTCTTTTTTTGGTGGTGCTAAGGATTGAACTTCACACATGCTAGGCAAGCACTTCAACACTGAGCCACATCCTTAGCCCCCAGATTATATTTTAAGGTGTCCTTTAAAATATAATTTTATTATCAAAACATTTTGGTGCCATTTTTTGGGAGGAGGGAGGCTCTAGGGCTTTACTGAGTGGGGAGGAAGGGAGAGTGAGAGAGAGAGAGAAAGAAAGGGG
The DNA here is from genome assembly GCF_048772815.1 of Callospermophilus lateralis. Lineage (NCBI taxonomy): Eukaryota > Metazoa > Chordata > Mammalia > Rodentia > Sciuridae > Callospermophilus > Callospermophilus lateralis. Next base: position 33,955,599 of record NC_135313.1, on the reverse strand, counting down.
CCAGAGACAAAATATACCCTTTAAGGCTATGCCCTCAGTGACCCACTTCCTTCAACAAGCCCCACCTCCTAAACTTTGAGGACATTTTGTTAGATAAATTCACAGCACCTCATCTAGATCTCACTGAATCAGAAACTTGGAAATAGGGCCTAGTACTCTGTTTTAATTATTCCTCCAGGGGATTCTGATGCATGTTACAGTTTGAGAAACACAATTTTAGAACAAGGATTGATTTGAGATGAAATGAGTTCTGTTGGTCAAATCCTTAGTTTCATATAAATCTGCTCTATCATAGCTAATTTGTCAACTGTGGAATTTTAAAAATATATTATTTTTTTCTATCCCAAACCAATGAGTGATTTTTTTTCTAGGATTGACAATGAAGAACACACACGCATCAGTCTAAATTGTACTCAGAAGGCTTTGATGCAGGTTGTGGCTTTTCTCTCCCAGAACAGACAGCTTTATCAAAAGACTGAAATTCTGTCACTGGAGAAGGTAATAAAAGCATTTTATGGGACTGGGGTTGTTGCTCAGTAGTAGAAAGCTTACCTAGCAGATATGAGGCACTGATTTCGATTCTATAAATAAAGGTCCATCAACATTTATACAAATATTTAAGAAAAAGTATTTTATATTTGATTTTACATTATGTGCATTTGTTCACAGCTTTATTGAGGCCAAATCAATTAAAGAACTGCACTTATTTAATGTGTACCATTTGATGAGTTTCATTTTTCTGTATTTTTGTTGAACAAATTTATTTTTATACTGTTGGATCAACAGTCCAGAAATGATTACTAAAAGAAGTACAAAGGGAGGAGCTGGGGGTAAAGCTCAGTGGTAGAGAGCTTACCTAGCATGTGTGAGGCCCTGGGCCCTGGGTTTCATCTCTAGTACCACATATACAGACACACACACAAAAAAAAAAAAAAAAAAGAAGAAGAAGAACAAAAAGTGCAAAGTCGTGATGAGGATTTAATTTGAGAAAGGGAGATATTATTCCAAGAATAGGAAAACATTGGTATTTCCTCTGGGGCACAGACTTACTTAGAGGGGTATAGGTTTTGTGTTTTTGTATTACCTTCTTTAAATAATTTCATTTACTCTGTTAACTTGGCAGATATACATATAATATTGATTCCTTTATCTTTACTTTCTGACTCAGAATGCTTTCTTTTTTTTTTTTTTTTTTTTGTACCTGGGATTGAACCCAGGGGTGCTTAACTACTGGGCATGTCCCCAGCCCTTTTTTATATTTTATTTACAGACAGGGTCTCACTAAGTTGTTTAGGACCTTGCTAAATTGCTAAGGCTGGCCTTGAATCTGCAGTCCTCCTACCTCAGCCTTTGGAACTGCTGGGATTACCTGCGTGTGCCACCATGCCTGGCTTCTCACAAGTATTTCAGATCTAATATATATAGTTTTGTATGTGTATGTGTGTGTGTGGTATATTGGATTGAATCCAGGGCCTTGTGGAAGTGCTGTACCACTGAGTTACATCTTCAGTCTTTTTTTCTATTTTTTTAAATGTTTTTAATACAATAATAGGGTTCATTTTGACATAATCATAAATACATGTAACATTGTTTTTTCATTCTCAGTTTCCAGGACTTCTCCTTTTCCTTTCCTTCTTCCCGTTGATCCCCTTTCTCTACTCTACTTGTCTATTTGTTTATTGTTTTTATTTAATTGGTGTATTGTAGATATACATAAAAAGGGAGTTCATTGAGATATATTCATATATGCATATAAGTGGGTCAGTTTCATTCTGCAGCTGCTCCTCTTTCCCAGCCTTCTTCCCTTTCTCTTGATCACCTTCGTCCATTCCATTGTTTGCCTTTTTATTTTCATATCTCCCACCTCCTTTTTTTCTCTTATTTGTCTTTAAATTCCACAAACGAGAAAACATTCAGTCTCTTAATTTTCTGAGTATGATTTATTTCCCGTAGCATGATGTTCTCAAGTGTCATTCATTTACTAGAAAATGATATAATTTCATTCTTCATGGCTGAGTAGAATTCCATTGTATAATATGACATATTTTCTTTATCCGTTTATCTGTTGACAGGCACCTACATTGGTTCTAGAACTTACCCAACCCTTTTTAAATTATATTTTGAGACAAGGGTTCAGTAAGTTGCCGAGGCTGGCCTTGAACTTGAGGTCCTCCTGCGGCAGCCTCCCAAGTCACTGGGATTACAGGCATGCACCTGACATCAGGCTCCATTATATGAAAATATTGACCTTATTTCTGTCTCATCCCTTTATATCCTTTTTTTTAAAAAAATATTTTCAAGTTTCCACAACTTCTCCCTTTGTCCTGTAAATCCAAGTTCTGCAGATTCTATCCCCATATTTATAAAATGTTTCTCCTCTTTATAAGCTCTATCAGCTGAGAACTTCTACAGCTAAACTCTCATCTGCCTCCTTTGGGATATTAGTCTCCTCACTGGGTACCTGCTGTGGCCTAAGAAGACTTCTTAGCATAACACAGGAAGACCTTACTGCTCCAGCCTCCTCTGCTTCCTCAGCATCTGCTGTGCTCATCAGCCATACTTTCTGTTGTTGGATCTGCCCTCACAATGTGCTGCTGTCTTACACCTTTGATGCCTTGTACTTGTTCTTTCAGTTTAGAATGCCCTTCCACATCTCATCCTACTCCTCTATTACCACACTTCACTTGACATCACCCCTTTTGAACCCCTTTCTAGTTTTTCTGTAGGACCCAAGTCTGTGTTAGACCTTCTTTAATTAAAATTTTACCCCAAGACCCAGCTTAATTAAGTTGTCATTTCTTTGTGGTTCCCTAACAATAGCACCTACCTTATACTTAACCCACTTTTATTATGATTATTTAATTAAACATATGCCCTCTTGGAAGGCTGTAAACTCCTAGTAGTCAGAATGTTTTGCCTCACCTGACTTTATCCTGGAGTGTGCTACAGTAAGTTTATAAAGTGCATATATTTTTTTTTATTTCAGTTAGTATTTACTATTCTTTAAGTTTATTTTTTAGGACTGATATTGGCTAGTCTTTGGGGGATTTTTTTGAGGCAAGTTCTCTCTATGATGCTGAGGCTGGCCTCAAACTTGTGATCATCCTGTCTCAACCTCTCAAGTTGCTGGGATTATAGGTGTGAGCCATCAAACCTGGCTTGATGGAAAGTGTTTCTAATTTGTGTTTCTCTTCAGCCTTTGCTTCTACATACTGGAATGGGGCGATTATGCACACTGGATGAATCTGTCTCCCTGGCAACCATGATTGAACGTATCAAAAGACACCTAAAACTGTCTCATCTTCGCTTAGCTCTTGGTGTAGGGAGGACTTTAGGTAAATATGTCTCCTTCATTTATTCAATACACTATTGGTGACCATGGACAAAGGTTAAAACTCTTGGTTTTATTAATAAGTGATAAAGAACATGTTAGCAGCTTATGGGAAATGATTGGCTTGCTTTGTTGATCAGTGTGGGCTAGGTTACTGTGGAATACAGCTCACTGGCTTAAACAGTGAGATTTCTTAGTCCTACCATGTTCATCGCAAGTCAGCAGGGGAAGTCTGTTCATTATAGGACCAGTTGCTGTTACACAGAGAGAAAGAGAGAAGGGTGTTAAGTCATTAATTAAGAATAACAGGTTGGGGGCTGGGGATGTGGCTCAAGCGGTAGCGCGCTTGCCTGGCATGCGTGCGGCCCGGGTTCGATCCTCAGCACCACATACAAACAAAGATGTTGTGTCCGCCGAAAACTAAAAAATAAATATTGAAAAATAAATAAAGAATTGCCTTAAAAAAAAAAAAAAAGAATAACAGGTTGGAAATGGTATGTGTTAGGTCTGCTCAGTCCAGTGTCCAGAATTAGTCACACTATCCAATAAAACCCAGAGAGGACATAAAGTGCAGTTCCATCATATGCGGGGATGAGAGCTAGACTCATGACTGCTACAATAACAATATAAATTTTGACACTTTGCAAGAAGGGTGATATTTTAAATTTAAATTTTAAAATTGATCTAGTGAAGTTCAGTTACTGATTCTGTAGCTAATGCCTTCTCTTCTATCTTTTCCCAGTACTTTGGGAACAAAAATAATGATGAGACATTTATGGGATAGCTGCAGTGAGGGCAGCACTATAATGAGTGTCTGTTCTAAGTATGTGAGCTCCCACTGCAAAAACAGGTGCACAGTGGTTGTGGGTGTGGATCTTGATGTCAGACAACCTGGGTTCCAGTTTCTTCTATTTGCTTTGTGACTTTTTTTTTTTTGTTGTTGTTGTTGTTTTAAAGAGAGAGAATTTTAATATTTATTTTTTAGTTTTCGGTGGACCCAACATCTTTGTTTGTATGTGGTGCTTAGGATCGAACCCGAGCGCGCTACCGCTTGAGCCACATCCCCAGCCCCTGCTTTGTGACTTTGACAAGTTATTTGACTCTTCTGTGCCCTGGTGGTCTCAGCTATAAAGACTGCATTAATGATGAAATAACTTATGTTTTAGTGTAATCCACGTGACATGGCACAGTGTGACTCGCACACTTTAGAGTAAATGGTAGTGGTGTTGACTGTGTGGAAGGTATTATTACTCCCATTTTGTAGGAGTAATAATAGAGGCTCAGAAAGATAAGTAACTTACCTAAAAGGCACAGTTAAATCAAATGACACCTGAGAATAAGTTCCAAAGAAAATGAATGATGGATGGGGTATGGCTTCAATCCAACCTCACAGCCCTACTTTGATACCATACTTTAACCTGGGGTGACTGTTCATAGGAACCTAATAGGATTTTGGCTTGGAAATGTCTGTCATTTCACTTTTCAGAAGCTGATCTTTCAGGCTAAATACTGTATTAAACATATTTTCCAAATCCACTCATAGTAATCCTCTTTCCAGCTGACCCTTTTAGTATCTCAGCTTCGAAAGAAACTGAAAGGAGAGCTAGTGCTGACATCCTTTTCACTGTTGATCCAGGTGAAATTACTTGACCTGACAGCATTGCAACAAAGCCTAGAGCTACACTATTAGTACTATTCAGACTTTTCTAGGCTTGTGGAACCACATCCAAAGCAATCATTTGGGTTCATTAAGGATTAGTTGCCTATATTAAAAATGTTTTTAAGCTGGGCATGGTGGTGAATGTTTGTAAACCCAGCAGCTGGGAGGCTGAGACAGGAGGATTGCAAATTTAAAGCTATCCTCAGCAAAAGCGAGGCACTAAGCAACTCAGTGAGACCCTATCTTTAAATAAAACCAAAATAGGCCTGGGCATGTGGCTTAGTGGCTGAGTGCCCGAGTTCAATCCCTGGTAACCGCCCTCCTCCCAAATGTTTTTAATTCAGCCAGTATGATTCATATACTGATGATGATAACAGGAATGTAATCTGCATTACATTGGGTAATTATAATATTATAAATTATAATATTAATTTGTATTATGTAAATATATAAATAACATTTATATAATACAAATATATAAATTATAATATTACAAATTCTAATATTAAAGTGAAAGGGTTTTATAAAATATTCATCTCTCTTTCCAATTTTCTTTATTTTCTTTAAGAGTCCCAAATCAAAGTCGTGGCCCTGTGTGCTGGATCTGGGAGCAGCGTTCTGCAGGGGGTAGAGGCTGACCTTTACCTCACAGGTAGGACAGCCTTAAGCTCTCTTTCTCAACCTTGCTATATTTTTTTTCAAATTCAGAAATAGCAGATTTTAGAACAGTACTGAATACAAATGTCTAATATTTTTTGAATTTGAACTACATAGGAACTATACAAGAATTGGAGGCACACTGTATTCTTGGTGTAGGATAGAAGTAATTTAATCATTTATTATTAGTTTATCAAAAATTGATAGAGCATTTTTGTAGTGTACTTTCTTCCTCAACTTGATTTCTCTCCGATATCATGTCAGTTAATAGAACACTTTGTTACCTTGACAATGGCTCCTCCTTTTTTAAAAAAGAATTTATTTTGGCTGGGTGTAGTGATGCACACCTGTAATCCCTGCAGCTCAGGAGGCTGAGGCAGGAGGATCGTGAGTTCAAAGCTAGCCTCAGCAACTGTGAGGCACTAGCAACTCAGTGAGACCCTGTCTCTAAATAAAATACAAAATAGGGCTGGAGATGGGGCTCAGTGGTCAAGTTTCCCTGAGTTCAATCCCCAGTACCAAAAAAAAAAAAAAATTTTTTTTTGTTTTTCAGGGATAGATCTCCTTGTGGTGCCCAGGCTGGCCTTGAACTCTTAGGCTCAGTGGATCCTCTTGTCTCAACCAAGAAGCTGAGACTAAAAAAGTGCAACTAGTGAAAATGGTTCCTCTTACTCAGCCCCATAGCTAGTCAGCAAGTCCTATCAGTTCAACTGCCAAAGTCTTTCTAGAACCTTTTCCCTTTTTTCTAGGCATCATCTGCTACCTGATATACTGTCTCAAGCCTTTAATCTTATCTTCCTATCTCCACCCCCAATTTTTTTATGATATATTTAGTTATTTATTTTGGTATCAGGGATTGAACCCAGAGGTGCTTAATAACTGAGCCACATCCCTGGTTCTTTTTATTTTTATTTATTTATATTTTTAAAGAATTTTTTTTTAGTTGTAGTTGGACACAATAACTTTATTTATTTATTTTTATGTGTTGCTGAGGATCAAACCCAGGGCCTCACATATGCTGGGCAAGCATTTTACCACTGAGCCACGACTCCAGCCCCAAGTTTTTATTTTTTATTTTGAGACAGGGTATTGCTAAATTACTTAGGGACTCTCTAAATTGTTGAGGCTGGCTTTGGATTTGCAATCCTCCTGCCTCACCCTCTTGAGCCTCAGGGATTACAGGAGTGCATTCTTACAGATATGGTTTTGGTTGGATATACTAGATTAGAGATTTACTGCTATGATTTAATGTGCTTTATGTCCTCCCAAAGGTTCGTGTGTTAGGATCTTGGTCCTGAGAGTGGTATTATTGGGAGGTGAAGGAACCTTTGGGAAGTGGGGCCTAGCGGGTCTTTGGGTCATTGGAGGTGTGGTCTTAGAAGGTAGTTCTTGTGTGATCCCTTGAGTTCTCTTGAGAGGATTGTTGTAAAATGAGGAAGCCTGGTGCCCGAGATGTCTTCCCTGCTCTAGGTTTGAGGTGTGACCACTTTTTTGATCCCACATAAGCTCCTACCATTACCATCCACACCAGGAGATGATGCATCCAAGGGTTGGCCCTCACTATAGAGCCTGTACTAAGTCATTTGGCCTGAATCTCCAAAATTGTGAAATAAATAAACCTCTTCCTAAATAGCCTAGTCTGTGTCAGTTTTTTCATTATATTGATATAAAGCTGACTGACTTGCTTGGGGTCTTCTCAGAGGAAGTAAAGAGAATTTTCAGTAAGATGGCCTTTTTTCACACTGAGGGTTATGTAAGAAAACTATACAGTTTTCTATATTTATATGTAGTTACATGTATTACATTTACTTCATACAGAATTTCATGTCTAATATTTAAGTATTTGTTTTTTCCTTTTTGTTAGGTGAAATGTCTCATCATGATGTTTTGCATGCTGCTTCCCAAGGAATAAATGTCATCCTTTGTGAACACAGCAACACTGAACGAGGCTTTCTTTCTGACCTTCAAGATATGCTGCGTGTGCGCTTGGAGAATAAGGTTGATATTATCCTCTCAGAGACAGACAGGGACCCACTTTGTGTTGTATAACACATACAGGAACATAAGGATGACACAATCTAAAAAATCATTTGGATCGAAACTCAAGATGTATAACTTAAGTTAGTGGTATTGGGATACTTCTAAAGGAGAATTTTAGAATGTATTATCATCTTTGATTTGTTAATCTGGTTCACCAAATGTTTTATAGCTCATAAGGTAAAAACCGAAATGTAACTACCATATTAAAGAACTATAAAAAAATTACTAAATTATGTTTACTTAACATTCTTGGGAAGTAGCTCAAGTAATCATTGTATTAAACTGTAGATAAGATATGCCAATCTAGAAATTGCTTTAAAAATACAAAGATTTTTGCAGAGCTTTAAAAATACAAAGATTTTTGTAAATATTACCATCCCACTCCAATGGGTTGCTGTCTCTCCCTCTGGTGATAGTCCACATTCTTCCTTGAGTGCATATTTCTCACTTTACTCCAAAGGCATCACATTGCCCCTACTCTCCCTTAAATATGTATCTGCTTTCTTAAATAAACCACTGTTTATACTTTTGAAAAAATATATTTACATAAGCTTTAAAAGCTTGGGTTTGAATATTTATTTATAGGAAGCAGCCTCTTTGGGTGGTAAGGTCTATTTATATGTAACTGTTCCTAGATCCACCTAGATTCAAATCTCCCTAATGCGTGTCAGGATTTGTTTTGCCTTTTCTGATGTTGTTTAAAGTGAACATTTTTCAATTTATTGCTTCTCCAGGTGACTTATGTGTAATTTTATTAGTATACAAAATGATGCTTGTCTGTCAAAATAATATTGATGATACCGTATTAATTTTATGCCAGGTGCTCTGCTGAGTCCTTTGTAAACATTAACTTTCAAGTCTTATAAACAAGCATATAAGTATTATATTCATTTTAAAGTTGAGGACACTGACACAGGTTAAGTAATTTTCCCAAGGCTGCTTAGCTAGGAAATGATGGAGTTAATGCAGGCAGTATGGCACCAAACCCTCTGGCTTAATCACTTCTTAAACACATTTACAATGGAATTGATAGAAGCAGCCTGGAAGAAACCCATTTTTGCTGTGATTTTTCTTTGGATAGTATGTTGAAAAGTATTTACAATTTTTCTTCTGAGCAAGTTGCTTTGATAATGATAAAAACAGATCTTTTAAAGTATTGTCCAACATGTGGGATTTTACATTCCTTTTGTAGGTTACTTTTTCTAACCAATCTATCTCCCCAAGCACTTAGGATCCTAACTTAGAAATTGTTCAGTGGCTCTCCTCTAACTTTGATCCACTGAAGAAATAATGTTAGGCCTGAGTCTTGTGAAGTGCCCCAATTATAAATGGAGGAGGAGCCAAGAAAAGAGGGTGAGGAAAGAATGGGTAGTGTCAGAACCAAGGAGAAAGCTTCAGAGGGATGATCAACACTATCAAAATGGAGAGAATGAGTTAATAGGGATTATCTGATGGTATTTGATTTAGTCAGTCATCATTTGCCTTCTATATGCTGGGCCTAAAACACATGGGGGTAGCATAGATCAGAAATTTGGATGGTAATTATAAGCTAGGGAAGGTTTTCTGGGAGTAGATTAGAATTCAGTCACTAGAAACAGCTTGAACAAATGTACATGGGAGAGAAATATCACAATATACTGGAAAGCCCAAGTAATTAGTTCATTATTAATTACTTAGAAAGCAGAAGGCACTGGCCCAGGAAGCTGAGCCAGAAGGATTACAAATTCAAGGCCAGCCTCCGCAACTCTGAAGCTCTAAGTAACTTAGTGAGACCCTGTCTCAAAAAAATAAAAGGAACAGCCATGCACAGTGGCACAAACCTGGTTAGTAGCTGTGGCTCAGAGGCTGAGGCAGGAGGATGGAGGGTTCAAAGCCAGCCTCAGCAACTCAGCAAGACTCTTCTCTAAATTAAATATTAAAAAGGCTGGGGATGTGGCTCAGTGACTAAGCACTCCTGGGTTCAATCCTCAGTATAAGTAAATAAAATTAAAAGCACTAGGAATGTAGATAAGTGATAAAATGCCCCTGGAGCAGGGTAAGGGGTGAGCAGGAGGCAGGAAGGTATAGCCATGTAGCCACAGAAGAAAACCTGGAACCAGACAAAGTGGTGCACACCTGTAATCCCAGCAACTCAGCAAGCTGACAGGGTGATTCCATGTTTGATGCCAGCCTCAGCAGCTTAGTGAGACCCTGTCTCAAAATTAAAAGGGCTGGGGATGTGGCTCAGTGGGTAAGCATTCCTGGGTTGCCCTGTGTCAAAAAAAAAAAAAAGCAAGCTTGGGTTCAGTGACTCTTAAACCCTTTTTTCTTTTGAGCACACAAAAATGATGTGATTTCATCTGTGATGATGGCAATATCTCATTTAGTTGGAGGTTTTGGTCATTTTCTTGGATAGAGCTCTAGAAATGGTTAATGGGTCAAAGAATGTGTTTATGATTCGATATTCTTTTTTTTAAAAATATTTTTTTTTAGTTGTAGTTGGACACAATCTTTATTTATTTATTTTTATGTAGTACTGAGGATTAAACCCAGCACCTTGCACATGCTAGGCAAGCACTCTACCACTGAGCCCCAATCACCATCAGTGGGGAAGAGGGAAGGTAGTCAGGACATAACTGCTGGCTAAGGAACCAATGATGCTGACACAAGTTAATGATGAACATATGATAATTCTGCCAAGATCATCAGTGTTTTGTCAGATGAACTCAAAAAATTTTTTAAAACTATTTTGAGATATTTTAGTAAGAAAACAGCACTATAAATTTAAAAAGGTGATTCTATCCAAATTGGCTTTTTATTAATAGTAAATTCTATTGACACATACTCTTGCAAATAGTATAAACACAAAAATTACAAAAATAAACCAGTAGATATTTAAAGGCAAATGCAAAAATTTGCACATTAGATTATTAAAGGTTTTATATAGTTTTTATACTGTTAACAGTTGTCAAAACTAGATATATTAAGCAAAAAAGCAAGGTGCAAACCAGCAAGTACATTAGTTACCATTATGTTTTTGAAAGAGAAAGACATATTGTTACATGTGCATAGATTACCTCTGGAAGAATACTTAAGAAACTGCTATCAGTGGTTACCTAAAGGACCAGGGATTAGGAAATGGGAAAGAAATTCACTTTCATTGAATATGCTTTGGTACTATTAAATTATTTAATCTCATATTCAGGTATAAATTTGTTCACATATTTTGGTTAATAGTTATATATGAGACTAAATCCTTAATAAGTGGATTTAACATGAAATTAATTATATGAAAAAACTTCCCAATATTTCTGGAAATATTTTCATGAAAAAAGTTTATAGGATAAGAAATAAGAAAAACTGATGCACTGAAGACTTTATGACAATGATATTTAAATGAATTTCATTTTCAGGTGTGACATATTTCAGGGGGTTTGTGTAATCTATAAGCTGACAACAGTGGTCAAGCTTAGCCTTTCTTTCCTAATAAGAAAAAGATTTGTAAATATCTAGGAGGCTTGAAATTGTCACTTTAACAAAAAATGGAAGTATCTTACAGTGAGATTAATGTCTACTTGACAGAGAAACCAACATTTTCAGCCAACCACTAATACACTATTGTCAATATACAAGAATAATGAAATGTTTTGTGTTCTGAAAACAATAACTAAAATGTAAGTCAGGATTCAGTTTCTTTAGCCTGGCTTCTCACTTATATCATAAAGGTCAAGGTCATGGCTAAGATAATGACTTTTCCAAATATGATCTATAGTTGATGTGTTTTCTAAGTTGGGTATATACCCTATACCATCCTTATGCTTATCCCACTATCCCAACTGAATAGTATTACTCCCCTACCAAGTATGTAGCCTAAATTCAAAAGGAGAAAGGCAGATCACCTACTTCTTCTTCCCCAGACCTTTTCTTAAATTATTTCACAAAATGATCTATTGTCTCCACTCATCTGTTCCAAAACAAAGAACACACTTCTGTGATGCCTGTCTTTGTACTTCTGTGCTCTGGAACAAGCACACTTACAGTCAGCTCCAGGAGTGTTAAAAGGCCCTCAAAAAATTAGGAATAATATCTTTAGTAGAAAAGAATTCAAAAGCATCCAGTTCCAAATAGTCCCTGAGCACACTGATCATTCCAGCAAGAAGTCTCCAGAGAGGTAATGAGTGAAAGGCACATTTTCTGCAACTCAAGGACCACTTGCATAACACTAGAGATGGTACACCAGCCAGGCTAATCAAAAGATCTAATTGATAACATATCCTCTCATAACATTAAATCTTATTATATGCTGGAAAAATAATCTAATGTTGGATGTAAACACAACACTTTCGACTAGAGTGGCAGCTGGGTACAACAACCCTTCCAATGGAAGATTCAAGAGCAAAAGATAGATTCAAGCCTCCTCTTCTTCCTTTTCCAAGAAATCAATCAATGTTCCATTGTCAACAGGAATTAACAAATATTCTACTCCATCAGTTCCCTAAAAGACACAAGAACATCATTAATGAAATGGATTTGATTCTTTGATATAGCGTTTTAAAGAAATACCAAAATATAAAAAGGCAAAAGGACAAACAGGCATATTTATGTATTTTAAAACACTGAGTTATAGTTAAACCATTTTACCAGGAAAGAAAAACTAAATAGAGTGGGGTAGGTGGGTAGATATTTTCTTCACTGAGCTTTAGATCTTTTATCCTCCTGCCTTCTCCATAACCTGATTCCTGATTTCTCTGTTCTTTTTTCTCTTTCAATAAGATTCTTTCCACTGGCTTTTAAACACATTCAGGTATCTCTCTTTTTTAAAATCGATTTCATTAGGTTCCTTCATTCCTCTCCAACTATTGCCCTACTCTGTTATCTTTCCAGAGAGAGCACTGTCTATATATGTGTATATATATAATCTGTTTCTTCACTTATCAGTCCACATAGTCCAACCTAGCTACTGCTCCTGTTATATGTTATTCTGCTAAGGAATTCCATAATCCTAAATCCCACAGATATTTTCAGTCTTCATCTTTTTGGCCTCTCAGCAACATTTGACACAGTAGACTATTATTCTCTCTTCCTTAAAAATACGCTACTCTTGGATTCTCTGACACCTTGTTTTTTTTTTTCTCTCTGGCTGTTTTCCTTACCTCTGGAGGTTTATCCATGGCCATTAAATTTAAGACTTCTTGGCTTAGTCACTGTCCCTCTATTCTCATTAAATGTCCTCATTCTACTAGTCCCACCAATGCCTGGTTTCAATTACAACAGGAATATATTGGAATCATAATCTTGTATGTCCAGCCTAGGTTTTTCCTCTGGTTTCTTGCTCTAGGTATCCAACTACGTAATTGACACTCTACTTGGGAATCACAAAGAAAAAACCAGAGTTAAAGTCTAAACTTACTAAGTTCATTAGCTTATGATCTGTATCCCACAAACATTACTTTTCCAGTTTCTCATCAAATGATCCCACTATCTCTGGCTATGCAAACCAGAAACCAGGAATCACTCTTGACATTTTCCACATCCAATTTTTCATCAATTCTTATCAATTCTGCTTGCCAAGTATATCTTGAATCCAACCACTTTAAGCTCCATCAGAAAAGCAGTTAGGATTTTGCTTATTACTATAACTTCATACTTAATCTAATATTTGATATACAGTTAGTGCTTACTAACTATATCAAATATAGTTATATTAATATATCAAATATATATTGAATTAATTAGAAAAGAATTATTTGATTCATATTATATTTCTAATGGTCTATTACTTTGGACTAGAACTTATACACAGTATTCTTCTCTGCAGTAAAGCAGAGAACTTTTGTTTTGTTTTTTTGAGAGAGAGAGAGAGAGAGAGAGAGAGAGAGAGAGAATTTTTTTAATGTTTATTTTTTAGTTCTTGTCGGACACAACATCCTTGTTTTGTGTGTGGTGCTGAGGATTGAACCCGGGCACCACACATGCCAGGCGAGCACGCCACCACTTGAGCCACATCCCCAGCCCAAGCAGAGTACTTCTACATGTCTCTTTTTACAGAACTAAGATGGCACATACACTAAAGGAATCCTTGTGGCCCACCATGGAAACTGTTTCATACTCAGGTCTGAGTCAAAGATATACTTATCCAAAGTAAATGATATGTACTTCTCCTGGTACATAATCCTAAAACAGCAGAATTTTACCTTCTTTGTTCTTATAAGTTTGTGGTCCCTGAATTCAGTTAACTGGGCTCGGAGTGTCAAATCACTATTGACAAGGAATGCTTCCCGACACTGCTGGTAAAAATCTTGAAAAGAAAGTCCTAAAGAAATCGAAAGGAGATGTGAACATAAGTAAGTCTGCATTTAGATGTAACCCATAAACTGATACCCATATCAAAGAATAGATAACAAAAGTGTTGCCAACATATTATGCCAAAGCCATCAATACAGATTGATTTCTTAAAAAAGAAAAAAAACAAGCCAGGTGTGATGCTGCATGTCTCTGACTCCAGTTACTGGAGAGGTTGAGGCAGGAGGAACATAAATTTGAGGCCAGCCTGGTTAACACAGCAAGACCCTGTCTCAAAGTAAAATCAAAGAGCTGGGTATATAGCTCACTGGTAGATGTCCCGAGTTCAATCCCCAGTACCTGGCAAAAACAAACAAACAAACAAACAAATAAAACAACCCATGGAAGAAGCAACCTTACCCGAGAAAAAATATTTTAGGTTTGCACCTGTGGCCTATACTTTTTAAAGAGAACTGAATGCTGAAAGTAGTCAATTATGACCAAGCAGAACATAAGCCTGTGGACATTCTATTTTTGCCTCCCGCTCCTACCAATGGAGATTGGACCCAAGACCCCCTGCATGCTTTGAGGAAGGGTCTCAATAAATTAATTATCCAGCTGGTCTTGAATTTACCATCCTTTTGCCTCAGGCTCTTGAATAGCTGGGATTACAGGCCTTTGGTACTAGGCCCAGCTACTGCAGCAGTTTTAAACAGGGTGAATAAATGACTTTAAAAAGGGAACTAATAAGTCAGGAGAGCTGAACAATTAAATCTACTGTGTGAAGGACATACCCATCACAGAGCAACCACTTATTCACTACTTTGAGAAACTGCAGTTCTTTCACTAGATTCCACAAAAAAGGAATTTAAGTTAGGGGTAAAACAAAAGTTACACAACGTAGTAGTATCAAATATTGGATACCAATGTATGAAGGGTTATCCTGGTTATCCAGCTGATACTTTATTAGTAGCCTGAAAATCCCCCTAAAGAAAAAGAAAACAAACAGGAAGTCACATCTAGAATAATAGCAAGAAATAACAGCTAGTAGTAAGACACACAAAGAGAACATCAAATATCTGGCCTGTCTGCATTATCTTCTTTCTATTCTTTTCTCTAAGGAGTATCATTCTTTTTGACTCATAGAAAAGAAGCTTTTTTAAAATATAAGAGTATTTTCTTTTCTGACTGCAGATTAGTTCTCCTTATAGAAAATTTGGAATATATACTAACAACTAAAGAGTAAAATATCCTCCTAATCCTAAGATAATAGCCACTAACATTAGGTGTAGAGATCATATTGCATATGCAGCTACATCAAATCTTTCTGGAGTGAGGCACCATGGAAATATATAAATTCATACATTTATATACTGTATGCACCATTTTATCCTTCACCTTTTCAATTACTGATTTTTCCCATGTCTCTAAAAACTCTTTTAACAAGTTTTTGTTTTCTTTTTTTTGCAGTACTGGGGATTGAACCCAGGGCATAGTGCATACCTCACCACTGAACCACATCTCCAGCCCTTTTTATTTTGAAACAGGGTCTCACTGACTTTTTGAAGTTGACCTTGAACTTGCAATCCTTCTGCCACAGCTTTCTAGGTAGCTGGTATTACGGGGTCTGGGCCACTGCTTCTGGCTTCTTTCTATTCAGGTTTTACATATCTGTTCTCAGGAAGGTTTGTTATTTTTCAACAACTCGTCTTACAAGACAGATCTAGAATTTTATGCTTTTGAGAGGGATCATAATGCTCAATATATAATTAAACATAGCCATAAAGTTTAAGTAAAATCCAAGCTGAGTGTCACACTGCCCACCTATGTACCAATTACTCATGAGGCAGGAGGATTGCTTGAGACCAGCCTGGCAACAAGATAAAACTCTACCTTGAAAGGGGAAAAAAACAAGTAAAATCTACCAAAATTCTGCTTTTTCTCATAATGACCATTTAGATGCTCTCATTCAGAAATATAAAAATTTATTAAAGAAAAAATATTAGTACTCTTGTTTATTACTGGGCAATTTGATAGACTAGTACTGAGTATTTTGCCTACTGTATAACCCAATACTATAACTGTTTTTATTACTATCTCTCGTAATCCTTTAAATAGGGACTTTAGTATAGCACCAATAAACTTCGTAGTACAAACATTCAAATATATAGAGGGTTTTCCTTTGTTTTTTGTAAAACTGGGATCAAACCAGCACCTTGTACATATTAGTGCTCTACCACTGACTACATCTCCAACCCTCACCTGTATAGTTTTTAAAAAAAGAATTAGAGTTGACATTCTTACCTTGCATTAGGGGTAAGGCTTCGTAACACATGTGTCAGGGAACTAAGTGGCAGAGATCCAGATTGTTTAACCAGAAGAGAATTCTCATAGGAGGTTTCTTCAGTATAAGGACTATATGTAGTAGTTTCATACCAGAGCCAATTATAAAGACTTTGCTTTGCATGATCCCACACTACAGGACATGTCCAAAGGAAAGAATTACAAATTATTTTCGTGTTACTAGATTCCACTCCAGGAAAAAAATGAGAAAATGTTAAATAGAACAAAATGAATCCTGATTTTTTAGAGGGTAGGGGATTGGGGAAGTACTGAGGATTGACCCAAGGTCTTGCACATGCTAGGCAAGTGCTCTACCACTGAGCTACACCACTATCCCTTTTCATACTTAAAATTGAGATATGATCTCTCTAAGTTGCCCAGGCTGATGTAAAATTTTTTTTCTCCCAGTACTAGGGATTGAACCCAGGGCCTCAGACATACTAGGCAAGCACTCTTCCACTGAGCTACATATATTACCAACCCTTTTTATTTTGAGATAAGAGTTTCACTAAATTGCCCAGGATAGCCTTGAACTTGTGATTCCCCTGCCTCAGCCTCCAGAGTAGGTAGGATTACAGGCCTATACCAATGCAACCAACTCTGAAATTTTCCATTTTTATCACTTCTCCATCCAAACCATCCAAACTAAATTTCTTGTCAGACAATATCTCAATTTTTATTTGTACACTAAATACAAATTAAATATGCCTCTTAAGCATGTGAATTTTTATTTTCTAGAACTATGCTCTAAATCAAATTGAGAATACCTAAATTTTTTGCAACCTGTGTCTTTAAATATCTTACCAGGAAACATACTGGAAAACAATAAGAAAACTTTTTAAGATGGATATCTCAAGAAAGAAAAAGTAACTTTTAACTTACTGAGAGGTGCGTTGAGGTGATCAATAGATGCTATAAGGTATATGTTATGCAAAGATGACAACTGTCCAATAATTTGCTGGCTCTTATCTCCTCTCAACATCTGGCTATCCAGATTGTGGATAAGAAGGAAGAGTTTCAAGGAAGAATCTGAAAGGAAGGAAATCCAGTTATTATTCTGAGTGCATATTTGTGAAGTCCCTACCAAACACAGAGCCTAGGTATTAGAGAATATATTAAAATATTGGAGGACAAAATAAAGGTTGCTAGCTGGGTGTGGTAGCCCACACCTATAGTCCCAGCAACTCAGGAAGCTGAGGCAAGAGGATGTTGAGCCCTTGAGTTTGAGATCAAACTAGGCAATATAGCATGACCCCATCTTAACAATACCTTAAAAAACAAGAAAAACAAAAGCTCAAAATCCAAACAACCCCACAAAACAAAACAAAAACCTACAATAACAACAACAACAACAACAACAACAAAAAAGATTTCTTAGGGATATGCAATTTATTTGAAAAGATAGGTCATTTACTTAGAAAATAGGCAGGTTATTATAGTTAGCACTTGAGCCAGGTCCTAAAAAATGCAGTTTTAACACAGCAAGATTCATGTAGCAGACTGGAAATGAATCTCTACATGTGACATTGCAAGGTGGATTAAGTGACAACAAAAAGAGTTCCCATTAAGCAGTAAGAGATTATATTGAAAATCCTGATTATCACAAAAGCCAAAGAAGACAAAAAACGGGGGAGAGCTTTAGGATATTGCTCAAGTATCTGGAAGTTCAGAGAAATATATAAATGAAGATCTGGCATATAACTCAGTGATAGAATGCTTGCTTAGTATTTGAGTGGCCCTTGGTTCAATATACAGTACCACACAAAAAAAGTCAATGAAGAGCAGGATGCGATGGTCAACACCTATAATTCCAGCTTCCCAGAAGGGCAAGGCATGATTACAAATTCAAGGCCAAACTGGGCAACTTAGTGAGACCTTGTCTCAAAAAACAAAACAACCCCCACCCCCAAAGGATAGAGATGTTGCTCAGTGGTAGAGCCCCAATGGGTTTAATCTCCAGTACTACCAGGAATAAAATGTTGTGATGGAAGAACTTAAAGGATGGAGCTGTCAACATCATGGACTATATCAGAGCAAAAGAATAAGCCAAGGTCAATGGGTTTAAGGAAAAAAATTATAGGTAGGCACAGTGGTGTACACTGCTATCCTAGTGACTTTAGGAGGCTGAATCAGGAGGATTGTAAGTTTGAATACTGTCTGGGCAACTTAGTAAGACCCTATCTCAAAAAGGGGAATGTCTTCAAAATCTCTGAAATGATATGAAAATAGAAAAACAATCATGTGGAAGGTCAGCAGAATTGGGTAAACTACTTTTTTTCCAATAAAACTCAATGGTCCTAGGTGTAGTGGTGCACGTCTGTAATCCCAGCATTTTGGGAGGCTGAGGCAGGAGGATTAAGAGTTCAAAGCCAACCAGCCTCAGCAACAGCAAGGCGCTAAGCAATTCACTGAGACCCTGTCTCTAATAAAATACAAATTAGGGATAGGGATGTGGTTCAGTGTTGAGTACCCAAGTTCAATCATCAGTACCAAAAACAAAACAAAACAAACAAACAACAACAACAACAACAACAAACACAAAACCTACTCAATGGTAGTAGTAATGTCTCCGGAGACCTAGTAAGAAACAGGAACACCTTGTGTATATGATAGAAAACAATCCTTTCAAAAACAGTAAACAAAATTTTTTTTTTCTACCAGAGGTAGAAAGAATAAGAGGCAAAAGGGTTGAGAATATAAGTCAGTGGGAAAAATCCCAGTGGCTTAGCAGACTGAGACAGGAGGATTGCAAGTTCAAAACCAGCCTAAACAATGGGGAGGTGCTAAGCAACTGAGACCCTAGTTTTAAATTAAATATAAAATAGGGCTGGAGATGTGGCTCAGTGGTTGCATGCCCCTGAGTTCAATCTTCTGTACCAAAAAAAAAAAAAAAAAAGAGGAAAAAAAAGAAAGAAATGCATGGTTTGTTCACTTTATTTATTTTATTTTTGTGCCAGGTACAGTGGCCCATGCCAGTAATCCCAGCAATTTGGGAAGCTAAGGCAAGAGGATCACAAGTTTGATGCAAGCCTCGGAAACTTAGTAAGACCCTATCTCAAAATAAAAAAATTTTTAGAAGGGCTGAGGATATAGCTTGGTTGTAGTGTGTCCCTGGGTTTGACCCTCAGAATCGCAAATTAAAAAAAATTGCTTTTTGCAGTGCTGGGGATTGAACCCAGGGGGCCTTGTGAATGTTAGGCAAGCACTCTATCACTGGGCTATATACTTTAGGCCCCAGAAATAAAAATGTTTTACAAAATATTAAATAAAAAAATCTGTAAAAGATGTACCAATCAACTAGAGGCATAAAACCTGAACATTTATAAGTAAGAAGCTATACAAATTTAAGACAGTAGGAGAAATTCTTTTAGTTAGATGAAGTTTACAGAACAAATTCATTAAAAAGAAAAAAAAGGGACATTATTTGAGAGAAATCTACATTAGCATTATCTTAATATGGTGATATGGAAAAAAAATTTTTCCCCAGTACTAGGGATTAAACCCAGGGGTGTTCCATCAATAACCCATGTACCCCACCCCCTGTCCCCCTTTTTCCTTAATGTTTTGAGATAGAGCTAAGTTGCACAGGCTGGATTTAAATTCATGATCCTCTTGTCTTTTGAGTAGCTAAGATTAAGATATGTGCCATGGCAGCTAATAATCCTCATTTTTGTGTATACAAATACATAAATATGTAAAAGTGTATGTTTACATCCAAAAACTGCATATCATCTACTTCATGTTACCTTCTTTAAATTTGTTTATTATCCAGTCTAGTTGGTCCAGTACACTTCGGAAAGTACCCATATGATCAAGGACTTCTTCTGTTATAGAATTCAAGATCTATATCATAAAAGTGCAAAAGGTACAATATCAATTATAATTTATTGTCATGTAAGATAAATACAACTAGTAAATCAATCCTTTTATATAAATTAAAAATTATTTTTCACTTAAAACTTGAAAAATTACTTCAAAAAATTCTACTAGGTATTTAAGTATTTCTAATTCATTTTTCCCATAAATTATGACTAAAAAGAAACAGGGAAGTACAGCAAAAGTATAAAAATAATATAAGAGAGTAGCAAAAACAAAAAACTGAACAGTGAAAAATATTAGAAAAATATAAACTTATCAAGGGAAACAGGATATAAGCACAAAGGACACTAAAGGAATGCTATGGTGGTTCATATTTAGCATCTAAAAGCTTTAAAGAAATTCTCAAAGCATGAAGAGACGAGTATTTTAAATAAAAATACTCTACGATATACACATAAAACTACAGACTATTATTTATATTATTATATTTAGAGTACCAAATTACATAAAGATATAATAAAATTTCAGACCACATAATCCTATCCTGCAGAGAATTTCCATATATATTTGATATAGTAACAAGCTAGTATTTCTTTAAGGTTTAATACATATCAGTTATAAAAGGAGGAAAAAAGTGGGGTTTTTAAAGCCACCCTCTGATTCCAAATAGATAATCTTAAGTACCATGCAATCTAACTAGTTTAAAGGCTAAAACAACAACAACAACAAAATCCTTTAAATATTGTTTCCTTTAGTTTTTTTAAACTTACTGATTTCACACTGATTCCAGGAAAGAAGCCATTGATGACAACATGAATGGAATCTTGCAGCATGGTGGTTCGAAACCTTTCTAGTAAATCTCTCTTAGAACCCAAACCATAAAGCACAATGTTGAACCCAAGGCTGTTAGAAAAGATAGCATTCACGAAATTAATGTTTAAAACCTCTTATTGCCAATTTCATTATTAACTGATAATTTTAGCTTATAAAGAATACAGGAAGATGTCTAAATTGATTCCCAACTTGTGCAAAGTAAGGGAACCATTCTATTAGCCATTTGAAACCTTATGGTTTCAACTTCTTTAGTAACTTTCTCTCTAATGCCATTACCTTTCAGAGACAAAGAGACCATGGTCAGTAAAGACACTAAAAAGTTTAACAGCTTAAAGCAGAGTTGAAATTGATAGATTAAATTGGAAAGATAAGCAGAGAAGTAATAAAAAAGTCTTGTTAAATCATAAAAGACATTAATTGACTTTACTGCAAGGACAATGAGCACTTAAAAGTAACCAAAAAAGTTCAGAAGGAAAGTAACATGATCTTTTTAGAAAGATCACACTGTTGTGTCAGGGGAATGGATAGGAAGGAGGAGCAAAACTGCCAAAGATGAAAGACCTGAATTAGAAGTCATGAAGAAAAATATACTGTTAAGAGTTTTATATGGGGTGAAATCAATAGGATTTGGAGAGATTAATGTGAGGAAGAGGAAAAGGGAATATCAGTTTTCTTTAGATATGAATTTACCATGCTGGATGAGGGAAGGTAGGTGTGATGGTTTTCAAATGAGCTCAATTTTATGTATGTTGAATTATTCACACAGCATCCAACCTACATTCAGATATTCACATCTGCTACAACTGAGTGAGGTCTAAGTTAGAGGTAACAATTTTGACAGTTATTCACATACAAACAGTATTAGAAGTCAAAACAGTGAAGGAGACCCTCCAAACACTAAAGTCAAGCTAAATCCAGCTCCATGACTGTTTATGGAGATCAGTCAGACAAAGAGTATTTATGTGATGCCCTATGGCAATGACACTACAGCCTAG
Source organism: Callospermophilus lateralis (assembly GCF_048772815.1). Lineage (NCBI taxonomy): Eukaryota > Metazoa > Chordata > Mammalia > Rodentia > Sciuridae > Callospermophilus > Callospermophilus lateralis. The sequence goes on along the minus strand of NC_135313.1, from coordinate 33,933,659 downwards.
AAATAAACAGAGAGAAGTAACACTGGAAGATGGAGATTAGCAAGTTCAAAGAAACAGAAAAAAAGGGGCAAAGGAATTCAGTTAGTAATTCCACTGAAGTAGCTGACCACAAGGTCTAGAATGGGAAGCAAAGTAAATCAAGCAACCTGAATTAACAGGCAAAAGGAAGAATTGTTAAGCAAGGGAACAGGATTTGAGCAAATAGCTGCTGTACAAATTTGTACTCCTCATATCCACAGTTACTGAGAAAAGCTGAGGTCCTTGCAAGAAAGATAATCATTTTCTTCCCAGCATAACCTCTGTATATACTATTGCCAACATAAAACTAGGATCAATTAAGGATAATTATGATAATTTTTATGGTCTTACTGTTTGATGGACCTTTCCCATTTAGTTGGCCCAATTGACTATGCAACTATGAATGTGCAGGTATATTTACATTAGCATACATTTTAAGCACTATTTTATGTTAAGGTCCTTTTAAATACAAGTAAAGAAGAAAATATTTTTATTTTATTTTAATCACTCTTCTATGTATTTTAATAGAAATTTAAAGTTTAACTGAGGCATCTGAAAAATAGTAAAATTGAAAAAGTTTTCTAAGAAATAATTTTAAAATGCTAAAATGTTCAAGTAACAAACCTTATGAAATTCTTAAAGTATATGTAAATAGAATTATATTAAAAGAGAATAAATACACATTCTTTCATTTTAAGAACTTTACTATGGAAAACTAGATTAAAATATTGATATTTATCTTCATATTACAAATTTTTAAAAAATGTAGAATTTTTGCAGTCATTCAATAAAATGACATCCCTCTTTTTGAGTCATAAAATTGGGAAAATACCTACTTTTAATTGATTTACATATATAAGTACATTAAGTTATTTATAAAAATAAAATTAAATATATTATTTTAACAAAAACATAAAAATATATTCCTTATTTGGCAACGGTTTGTTATGATAATAATACTTACTGTAACTGCAGCATCCATTTATGAAATAATTTCTCATATTGTTGATTTAATTGTTTAAGTTCAGCAGAAAAGGAAGGAGAAACTTTGCTCAATAAGTTACGCAGAGTTTGCTTAAAAAAAAAAATTAAAAATTTTTTAAAATGGAAGAAAATAATTCTTAAACCACATACTAATAATCAGTCCAACTAAAAATATTTCCTTAAAGGTTGAGGTTAGAAGAGGCCATTAATAGAAATATTACTTTATCAGGTTTAGAAATGAATACATCAACTGAATACACATGATACTGCAAATATGACTTAAATATTTTGTTTTCTTAAAAACCTTTAACATTTTTAAGTACAAATATGTAATAACAGTATAAAATATCTGCTAAGTTTTAAATATAATGCTTTAATTTCCAAAAAATTACCATAAAGAGATGATCAAGTCTGCCTCCCAGCATGGACAAGTCCAGACAGACTTTAAAAAACCCTTGAATCAAAAGAATGAAAAACAAAACAGTGAATCTAGCTCAGTGGTATAACGCCTGTTCAACAGCATGTGTAATGTCCTGGGTTAGACCCCAATATCACAAAAGCAAAAACATAAAACAAAAAAGCACCAACCTATGGATTTGAAAAAATGTAAACACTTAAGGTAACTTTTAAACACTTAATTCTCAGAAAACATTAAAGGTTCCTTATAATTTACCATTATCACTAGTAAATCTGAATCACTGCAATTTTACAAAAAGCTATTTTCTAATAAATCCTTATCATTGACAAGTATGGCAAATATTTATCTATCTATATATCTACTTGTATTTTTGTTTTGTTTTGTTTTATTTGGTACTGGGGATTGAAGCCAGGGGCACTTTACAATACTGAGCTACATTCCCAGTCCTTTTTTTAAAATTTTGAGACACTTACTAAGTTGCTTATGTGTTTTGCTAATTTGCTGAGGCTGGCCTCAAACTTTGTGATATTCCTGCCTCAGCCTACCAAGGAGGTACTGAGCTATATCCTTATTCCATTTTGTTTTAATTTTTTTTTTTGAGACAGGGTCTCACTAAGTTTCTGAGGTCTCACTATATTTTATTTTTGGAGACTGGCTTTTACATTGTTAATCCTGCTGACTCAGCCTTACAAGTCAATAGGATTATAAGTGTGTATCACCATGTCTGGCTAAATATGGCAAAATGTTAAAAACAGTGATATAAAAAAAATGAGGAACACTGGGCACACTGGCTCATGCGTATAATCCCAGAGACTTGGGAGACTGAGACAGGCAGGTCCCAACTTTGAGGCCAGCCCTGGAAAACTTAGTGAAGTCCTGTCTCAAAGTATTTTTCAAAGTGAGGAGAGGTCTGGGTGGGGATGTAGCTCAATGGTGGGGATGTAGCTCAATGTAGAATGCCCTAGGGTTTAGTCCTTAGTACAACAAAATTAAAACTGCTGGAGATGCACTCCCTACACCCAAAGTTTGTAAATTCATGCTGGTGAATTAATTTTTTTTGAAATGAAAACTCTAGCAAAAACCTGTATATGCATCTTTATCCTGGTACTATCATTTTCATCACTTTACCTTAAATGTATATGTTCTTTTAATCCTGCAGATTAGAATTATAATCAATATTCCAGGTATTCTGGCCTATTATTTTATTTTATTTTTCCACATAATTAAAGAACAGGACTACTTTTTAGTACAACTGTGAAGTTTTTAAAAATCTCTCTCACCCCTTCTGATGTCAAGAGTCCTGAAAAAATAGAGAAAGCATTCCCCATAAATCTTTTTTTTTTTTTTTAAGCTTTTTAAGTTGCAATACCTTTATTTTATTTTTATGTGGTGTTGAAGATCGAAACTAGTGCCTCACATGTGCTAGGACAAGTGCTCTACCACTGAGCTACGACCCCAGCCCTATTTCCTGGAATTCTTTATGCTGGAATATCTAAGTATGTTTCTGAGTATTTGTATTCAGGGTATGAACAACTCTAGAATGCTTATTCTCATCTTTGCGCTTTGATTTCAAACTTTAATATCAATGGAGAACTGGACTACGGGCCCCAACACTTAACCCATCCTGTATCTACACCCTTTCCTACATGACTTTGCTGTCCCTCCCACTAAATGGGTGGAGTGTGGTTCAGCCACATGATTTGTTTGCTGTGGCCACTAGAATGAGACACAAGTGACAAGATCAGGTGTTTTACCACTTCTCTTAAACCTCTGCCATTCTCTTTAGAAGAACATGATTCAGCTAGCCCACTGATCCCGTGAGGAAGAGAGACATGGAGCAAATACTAGATTATCCAATCTCTTGTTAATAGGTGAACACGAGAAATAAATACTTACTGTCACATACTTCTGAGATTATACTGGTTAGCTATACTATTTCTATGATCAAAGAAAGGTCTTCCCTTCCTTCATCATCTGTAACAAGTTGTTTGTTTCATCCTTGTAGATATCTTTTGCCTCTAGGTCCTACTTTGATCCTAGATCCACTTATCCTTCTCCTATGTTACTTATATGAAAATATATGCTCTAAGCAAACATTACTGTTATCTCTTCCTTGGAACAACTTAGCTTCTTGACATTTACTTTATTTTTTATTTTTTATTTTTTTTTACCAGATCCACTTTATTTTCATTTTTTAAGTATTTATTTTTTTTAGAAGTAGTTGGACACAAAACCTTTATTTTGTTTATTTACTTTTATGTGGTGCTTAGGATGGAACCCAAGCCCTCACATGTGCTAGATGAGCACTCTACCACTGAGCCACAATCCCAGCCCCTTGACATTTATTTTTTATCTGGTCTTTAATCTGACTCTCAATACCAATCAGCCAGGTGATAAAAATCTAAAAATCCCCCAAACTGCACAGCACCAGGTTATTCAGGCTATTCCCTTATCTTTTTTCTATGTATCAAACACTCTGTCAAAAGCTCCATGCACCTTAGAAAATTTATTAAACCCTAGTTTGCAGAGTATAGGTCTCATATCCCTAATCCAGAAATGAAAATTTCCAAAATCCGAAACCTTTATAGTACTGACGCTATGTGAAAGGTCATGGTCAAAACAGAGTTCTTTAAAATATTGCATAAAATTATATTCAAGCTATGTGTGTATAAGAAACAACAATAAATTTGGGAGTTAAGAGTTGGGTCTTACCACCAAGATATCTCAGGTATTATATAAACATTTTGAACTCCCAAAATATCAAAATCTGAAACACTTTGTCCAAAGCATTTTGGACAAGGGACTAAACCTGTGTAAGTCAAGAAGATTTAGATTATCAGCCCTCTTTCTAGTAAAAATTTTTCTCCTCTTTGGGGAGGTATCAGCCAAAAATTCTACAAGTATAGCTATATGGTATTTTTTGAAAAATGAGCTATACAACAACCTTACGGCACTGGGAAACTTTTCTATAACATCATCAAGCATTTGATGAGTTTTGCCAGGTTTGTAAATGAGAAAAAGTCAGGTCAAAGTCTGTTTTATGACCAGTGTGAGGTTTAATGAACATGTTAGTTAAATAAACATCAGAGTCTAATGGTACATGGATATCAAGGATGATGTTTATTATAAATCCATAAGAAAAGAAAAATGACAAAAAAAGTATACTTACGTTGCGTCAAACAGAATTCTAAACCAGTGAATTACCTACTGTTTATATGATAAATATGTAATAATTACAACACATTACTTTTGTGTTTTATTTTATAGGACAATAATTTTGTTTGTGTACACTTCAAATTTATCAATTAATATAGTAAAATTTTCAGGTCATAATAAGAAAAATTTGGGACTAACATACTTTACAACATACCTGGTCCAGTTTTGCTTTCTTTAACTTCTGCAGTGTTCTATCAGAGGTTAAAACTTTTGAACTGCTGTGAGCTTCAAAATATTCTTCTACTAAGTCATTCTGAAATTAGACAGAGTAAAGTCAGTTCTAAATAGTCTTAGACATTTGCATTCTACCAAAACTAACTTTTTTTTTTTTAAGTATTTTTTTTAGTTGTAGATGGACACATACCTTTTTTATTTTTATGTGTGTCGACTGAACCCAGTGCCTCATGCATGCTCTATACTGACCCACAACCCCAGCCCCCAAAACTAACTTTAAATTTTTTTGTTTGTGTGTGGTGCTGGGGATTGAATTCAGGGCTTTGTGCAACGCAAGCATTCTATCAACTGAGCTATATCTCCAGCTCCGCCCCCCACCGTTTTTTTAGATGGACACAACATCTTCATTTATTTATTTGTTTTGTGATGCTGAGGATTGAGTCCATTGCCTCATACATGCTAGGCAAGAGCTCTACCACTGGGTTACAACCCCAGTCCCAAAACTAACAGTTTGATTAGTCGAAAATAGGACTAGGACACGTGAAATCATTATTTTTTTTCTTTTTTGAGACAAGGTCTTACTGTATCCCCCAGGTGTCTTGCTTGTGGGCTCAAATAATCATCCTGTGTCAGCCTTCCAATTAGCTAGAACTATAGGTGTACATCACCAATAAAATTCTTTATTTGTGTGTGTATATATACATATTTAATTTTCAGATAAGATCTCACTAGATTGCCCAAGCTGGCTTTGAAATTGTGATCCTCTTGTTTCAGCCTCCGAAGTAGTTGGGATTATAGGCAGATGCCACAGTGCCCAGCCACATCACTATCATTTACACAGACTTCAAAACATCAACAATGGTTACAAAAACAAGATTATATAAAATTTTTTTTTTTTTAATGGCGCTGGAGATCGAATCAAATGCCTTGTGCACGAGAGGCAAGCACTCTACCAACTGAACTATATCCCCAGCTCCTATAAGTTCAATGTTATGCAATTGAATTGAGCAATCACCTTCTGCCTATAGTGTAGTAATGGTTCAAAGAGTCCAGAAGAGAAAGCTCAAAAATAGAAACAAACACATGTAGGAATTTACATGTAAGGTTGAGAAAAATATAGAAAAGTGAAGAATAAAACTGTTGACCCCTCCCCTCTCCTATGGATCTTTTCTGTTAGGGGAGTTGCCTTTGAAGGATTATATTTAATTTTTCCTTAAGGTTAAAGTCTCTGTTCACTTACTCTTTTATCTCTTTTCATTTTCTTAGAAGGTGTTCCTTTGCAAACAGAAGCTGAAACTACTGTCTGAGCTTCAATCTTTTGGCTGAATGTGACTGCATTAGTGGTCTCTTCATACTCTTGTGCAACCCCTTCATCATCCTCTGAGTTGGAAGCAGAATATTCACTCTCACTGTCAGAATGAGACCTTGGCACTATGGGGGGAAAGAGTAATTGGGAAAGTTTAAACAATAGAATCATTGTAGGTTAATGAAAAGAGTATAGGCTTTTGAGTAAGAGACTTTGAATTCTTGTTTTGTCATTACTTGCTCATTATTTCATCAAAGTTAGTTACATAAATTCTCTGAGTACCAGCTTCCTCATTTATCAGATTCAGCTAGTAGTATCTAATTTAATAAACCACTGAGAAGACCATGTTGAAATGTATCTAAAGCAACTAATAATGCCCAACATATAGGAACTGGTAAAACTGTGAACCACACCTAATACCTTTCTTCTTCCTTGCTAAAAGAACTCCATTTTCATAAAATGTAGCAATGTGTTCTAATCGAGGGGAGGAATCCTGGTAATCATCTTTTCCCTCTGCTAAATACTTGTGTTCCCAGCTTCCCTTGCATCTAGAGTTGGCTACATAACCCTTTGACCAGTGAGACTAGAGGAAAAAACTGCTGGAAGCTTCAGGAAAAGATATTCCTCATTTGTGGAAGAAAAGCCCCTATTTACACCCATAACTTAAAATTATAGAAGCTTTTCATCAGTGAAAGTATCAAACCAAAAAACAAAAAATGCTGATGGCAGAGTAAATAGATAAGAACAACCTGGGCCATTAATGACACTGTAGACCTAATTACACCTCTAGACCTCATATGCTACTAAGATTTTTAAATGTCTATAGCTTATACCAGTACTGCAGAATTTTCTGTTGCTTCCCACTAAAAATACCATCCTGATATAGCTAGCACTCAATAAATGACAACTAATGTTATCACCACTGATCCATACATCATTGCATCCCAGAACTGATTCAAGAATTTAATAAATATAAGTAAAAGTTTTTATACAAATAATTTTTTTTTTTAAACCCAGAGGTAACCTGCCACTGAGGTACATCCCCAGTCTTTTGTATTTTTTATTTTTGAGACAGATTCTCGCTAAGTTGCTGAGGCTGGCCTCTATCTAACTTCACAATCCTCCTACCTCAGACCCCCAAGTCATTGGGATTGCAGGTATGTGCCACTGCATCTGGTGAGGAAATAACTTTAAGCAAAACAGTATGTTTATTTTGAACAACAGATCTACCCCAGAAGATTATCCAGAATAAGCATATCATAAATAGACACATTAAAAAAGAAAAAGGGGAAAAAAGACCTATTTTCCAGGCATAAATAGTTTAATAGCTTCAGATTTGAACTGACTGTTGCTCATGACACATGCATAAGTTAGAAGTGACAGAGGTGCCAGAAAACATCTCTGTTTTATTTACATGTAGGAATATGAGTGGTGATGACTGAGAAGGAAAAGTTTACTTTCTGTCTAAAAAGAGGATTCTTCTTTGGGGTAAGGAGAAAATATAGGACATGGAATGTATTTGACATGATATAATACAATGCATACATTACCTTTTACTATTTCAGATAGACAATCATTTAGCATTGCCATTTTTAGACTGACTATAAATGTAGTATTAATAGTTCTATGAAATCCATACCTTAAAAGGGAAAGACTAAACATGAAGCCCTGAGTTTTGACTAGATCTGACAGTGTTAGCCAATATAACTATTGTCAAGAGGTTAACATCTTTCAGAGACATAAAGGCCAACAGCCATTTGTCCCAAAGCCAAATATTTCAACATCTAAAACCATTTTTAACTTCCGAATAAGCTTATTTCATTAATATTTAGAATTAACCTTTAAAATACTTCTATACTTATTTTGTTTATTTAGCTTTCAATAGCATTTGGTACAAGTATGAATATTTAAGGTTATTTCATTATAAAACTTCTCCATAAATCAACAGAACCACTTCCAGACTGTCTCAAAACAAACTCAAAGGTATATTACTTTAATGGACTTCAATGTTCACTGACCATAATGTGGAAGGTATAGTACTAAGATTAGATACCGTCCTCTAGTTTTTGACCTTAAGGAATCTCCAGTTTGAAAACATGAGCGTATCCTTCTTTCATGAAAAGCAGCAATAATAAAAAGTAATAGCTAACACTTGGTAAGCTTGTACCAAGGTCAAATACAATGAGTATGTCTATTTCAATTAATTCTCATCATGTCTATTTTACAAATGAAAATATCGAGTCACAGAGATCCAAGTAACTGATGAGCCAAAGATTAAAACCCCAAGCAAAGTCTACAACCTTTATACTTAACCATTATTGACCCTTACTTAGATTTTATTTTTTATAAAAACTTCATGTAAAAGGTAAAACATACCTATTAATCTTTTTCTTAGACTACGAGGTGGTGTTGACAGAAATTCATTTTGGTCATTGTTCTGTTTAAAAATAAAAAAGCATGATGGTTAATAAAATGAAAGTTAATGACTGATTAGAGGAGGAAATGCTAGGAAAAAACATTATGCTTTCAATAGACTATATTACAACTAGATGATAATAAAAAATGATTTTGTTGAAAGAAAAAACAAAGAGTATATCGAAATCAATATAAAAAATTCCAAAGGACTACTAATTTCTAAAAAATGAATTCCAGACATTTGTAAACAATGCATGTACTTTTCTTATTATATAAAGAAAAAACGTAAGTTTTTGAACCATATGTAGAAGGTTAGCAGGATATAGTTTTAAAAAGGCAATAATATGTAGTGTTGATGACCATGAAAGGAAATAGTATATGTTATGTATATGGCAAAGGATCTTTTAATGCACTAGAAATTTACTAATGTTTAAGTATTACATTAATGGTAAGACTGTATGACTAGCATTCCTGAGGCCCTGGGTTCAACTGCCAGTCCTGCCAAAAAGAAAAATACTGTAATAATCACAATAACCTCGTTGATCATTTACCATGGGCTTATGAAGTATAATGCAGTATGTTCCAAATGTTTTGATCAAAATCATTAAAATTCTTTTTTACCTTTTGCCATCTAGACTCAACACGTGTGTATAATTGAAAAGTTATGACAAAATAATACTTATGAAATAGAAATTTTATATTTTATTTTTTTAAATATAAGTATGTCTTACTAAAGTGGTTTCAAGATTGAAAATGAGAAAATTTCATCTAGATGGCTTAATTATCAAGTCTGAGAACTAGAACACTCATGTTAAAATAACTATTTTAGAAAATGCTTTCCAAAAAGATAAGACTAATTTATAATTTCTCTGTTACATGAATTTCTGCAAACTAATCTATCTTTACAGTTTGTTCATTAGGACAAACTATTCTCCATGAGGACAAAAAATTACTCCATAGAGCAAACACCATGTTCCTCTTATCAAACAAGATCAATTGTCAAGACATACTTCAAGACCTTCTCTTTACTATGTCAATCAATCCTAAAATATGATGTCCCCAACTTTGCCCAATCCCTATCAGTTCTTCATCTTGAAAGACATGCCTTAAAACCACTTGAGCTCAAATCCTCAAGCTTGATATAATTTAATTCTCTTAAACTTCCTCTTTTAAGACAGCTGTTAGGATTCCATCATGGTTCTGACTCTTATTGTCGTAGGGAATGCTCAAATACTCATTGATAGGTTTTCTAATGGTCTTTTGGGAGAACTGACAAGATCTACTAATGTACTGTGACATATTAACTTGAAAAATAATGCTCTAATGTATCTCAATTTTTGCTTGGTTTCTAGCTTTTTTTTTTTTTTATAGTGATATAACTTAGAAGATACATCATTAAAGTTGAAGGAAAGCCAGGCACAGTGGTTAACACCTGTCATACCAGCTACTCAAGAGGCTGAGGCAGGAGGATCTCAAGATCAAGGCTAATCTGGGTTGTATAGTGAGACCCTATCTCAAAAACAAAAACAAAAACAAACAAAGGAGACTCTGACATGTCTAACATATTCAATCCTACACCTAGACTTGCCTAAATAGAAGAGCTTTACTGCAAGACCATAACCATGGTCTTGAATGTCTATCTATACTTAATTTTTATCTAAGGGATTTTCTACCTAAGCCTGTACATAGCCCAGGCATGTATAAACCTATAGATAGAAAGACCTGTAAACACTCCCACTTATATACTCAATGTCCTAAATTCCTTCATAACCATTTGAGTTTGCCCACCACCACGAGGTGGTGTTGACAGAAATTCATTTTGGTCATTGTTCTGTATATTGTTTCAGTATAGTCCAGGCAGGACTATACTGAAAAAACAAAACCACCAAAATATAAAGTAGGAAATAAAAACTGTCAATTCTTTTTAGTTACCCTGTAATGAATATAATTAAACCAACTTAGTTTTCAAATGTAAATTAAATTATGGTTAATAGAGTCAGTGGGTCTTGAGATCAACCTCTCCCAAGTAACATCAGAGAATTATATATAAAAACAAAGGAAAAACACATAAAATTCCCAGGTCAGCTCTAAGTTGAAAATACCCAGGAACATTTCTGACACAGCAGAAAGAGAACAGTTCAGAAGACCAGGCTCATTTTCTAACTTTACCCATTCTGAGTTAGATGCATTCAGACTTTACCACTCTGAACATCAATCTCTTCATCTATAAGTTAAATACTGTGTTGGGGATGTAGCTCAATGGTAGAGTGCTTGCCTAGAATGTGAGCCCCTGGGTTTGATCCCTAATACCGCCCCCCCCCCCCCCACACACAAGTAACAGCCAGGCATGGGGGCGCATGCCTGCAACCCCAGCAGCTTGGGAGGCTAAGGTCATGAATTCAAAGCCAGCCTCAGTAAAAGCAAGGTACGTACTAAGCAACTCGGTGAGACTCTGTCACTAAATACAAAACAGGGCTGGAGATTTGGTTCAGTGGTCAAGTGCCCCTGAGTTTAATCCTTAGCACCCCCAAAATAAGTAAATAAATAAATACAATTAAAAACTCAGTATTTAACTGACAAATACCTATAAATCATACTATATAAACTAAGATAAAAGATAAAATGCTTATTGTTCACTACTTAATTAGTAACACTAAGTTATTTGCTTGTTTTTTTTTTTGTTTTGTTTTGTTTTTAAGAGAGACACAAAGAGAGAGAGTTTTTTTTTCCCTCGGTGCACACAACATCTTTGTTTGTAGGTGGTGCTGAGGATTGAACCCAGGCCGCACGCATGCCAGGTGAGCACGCTACTGTTTGAGCCACATCCCCAACCCCTATTTGCTTGTTTTTAATCAATTGCTTACCTTCAGCTGGACTTTGTCTGAAGCAGAATGCCCTAAATGAAACAAAAAACATGATTTACTACAGACACTTAGCTTTTTTCATGGTCTAGTTTTGTTTAAAGCAAATTTGTAGTTTTTACACAGAAGCCACTACACACTATTGAATCTCAATTAACTACCATTCCAATAGAAGTTAAATTATCACTATTAATATCATGACTACTCCCATTAGTAACAGCTACCTCCTGCATTTGCATAGCATTCTAACAACAACAAAAAAAAGAAAACAGAGCCTTTTGAATGTTTGATTATTAAAAAGTAGCCTGTTTAACCTAGTTTGAATGGTTGTTCAGAAAAGATTCTCCACAAATCATGACTTCTGAACTCTGAACTCCTTATTATACTTAGTAATTGTCAAAGCCAAGTCTTCCATGAACAACTGGCTAGCTAACTCAAGGAAATGACATAGGATATAAAGACCTTTCTTAGTTGACACTGTCAATATGTACAACTTTAGTTAGGACAGAAAAACTGCTTTTACTGACTGATAAATATATGTATATAAAGACACACTGGAGTACTAACTGGATTTTTCTGAATGTTCCAAACAGAAGAAAATACATAAAAATTCACTTGGATAAGAAAAAAAGTAATAAACTCTTAACTTGAAGCATTTATAAAAATTCTCTTCAAAGAACTGAGTTCATGAAGTCTTACCCTTGCTACTTTGAGGAATGTTTATTGTATCTTCAGGATCATTCTTCAAACTGAATGAAACACATTTTCTTGTTGTTTTTGCTAGTTCTGAAGCTGTAACCAGACAAATAAACATATAAAAAATGTTTTAATGAACAACAGTAGAAAAAGAAAACAGCCTTATTTCATTTACCTAAAGTCTGAAGAAAAAAACCTGCCTGCTACTTTTATCAGTAAGAAAAACTTACCCACACTGAGTACTATTTTTACCTTTATTAATCTTTCTTCCCAGCATCTTAAAATCTTCTAATTATCCACAAATTTCTCAATAAATGAAATACAAATAACTTTGACCTTGCTGCTTTCCCAATTTTTTTTTTTTTTTTGGTACCAGGAATTGAACTCAGGGGCACTCAACCACTGAGCCATATCCCCAGCCAGATTTTGAATTTTATTTAGAGACAGGGTCTCACTGAGCTGCTTAGCTCTTTGCCACTGCTGAGGCTGGCTTTGAACTCATGGCCTCAGTCTCCCATGCTGCTGGGATTACAGGTGTTTGCCACGTACCTGGCTTCGATCATATTCTTTTCTCCATCAACAACTTAACACTCCTTCCATCTCTTACCATATATCCTGGAGGCATATCTTCACTAAGAGGCAGATGGGCCAGAAAATAGGATCTAAAGACAAGTGAAAACTATGCACGCTCAAATTATGTTTAAAATCTCTTAAATCACCCACAAAGTGTGGTATTCTTTATTTTGTGTCTAAAACTCTACAATACATTGAATAACTTATAAAATAGAATATGGTGTTGAATAGATGACAGTCCCTTTAGTTGAACATCAGATAAAATAAATGGATTCTCTTAGGGGACATTTTAAATTAAAAAAATCCAATATTTATTTTCATGATGCTCACAACACATGCACTGTAACAGGCACATGGAAAATGAGCCTAAATGAAGGAACAGATATATATTTCTCAAGTTACCACTCACACTGGGACATTGTTTACTGATAACAAAGGTACAAACTAGTTAACTATCTCAGTCCTTTTCTTCTTGAAATAGAAAAGATATAGTTGAATTTGTATGTTAAGGCCATTTTATTGGCTCCACCATTCCTAACTGTTTGCATATGTACCCACAAATCTTAAAAATAAAAGATTCTCATGACTCTCTACAAATGCACTGGCTTCTTTTTTCTTGATCTCCTTAGTCTTCCATAATTCAGTAGGGTTTTATAAATAAGCTTTCCTTGAAATCATTCCTCCATTTGGGTCCCATAGACTTACCCTGGTCCCCTGTTACATTTATTGTCCTCCTCCTTCTAAATAATCTAGGCATGCTTTATGACTCAGTCCTTGGGTCACTCTTTATACCAGAAAAAGGTATCATTTTTTGGACTGTAAGATGCTGATTCACAGAAGGGGTGGGGAAATCCTCTTATCAAAAAGAATCACATAAACACAAAGCAACTTAGCTGAAATCATTTAGGTTTTACATTGAAACAAAAGCTCTCTGATTATGAATAATTATTAAACTACAAAGAAAACATGAGAATGAAAATAAAAGGTAGTACAAGATAATCATCAATGGGTGACTATCTCTGAGTACAGAGACAGGCAAATACCTCTTGGGTGACTCAACAATACTTGAAATAATTACTGGCACAAGGTACAGTATAATTATATTTCCCTGCAACCTTCTTTTCTTTCCATATTCCCTATCAAATTTCATAGTACCTTTATCTACCAAGACCTTAAGTCCAAAAATTCCAGGATCATCCTAGAACCCAGCTTTCTTACTGGTATTCCTTTATATCTCTACCTTTTATTTACTCATTTACACACACACACACACACACTGAATCTAGGGGTGCTCTACCACTGAGCTACATCCCCAGCCCTTTTTTTTTTTCCTTTCTTTTTTTGAGACAGGGTCTTGCTAAGTTGCCAACGCTGGCCACAATCTTTGAGATCCTCTTGCTTCAGCCTCCCAAGGTAGGATTAAGGCATGCACCACCATACACAGCCACCCTTCTCCCATTCTTGACTGAGTCTCTAGTTCATCCCCTCCCCCTATTCCCACAGCTCTCACTTTGTATGGACTTCAAGAGAAGCCAGTTCACATTGCCAACACGGGCTTTATAAGGTACAGATCTGATTGGGAAATACCTTTACTTAAAACCATCTGATCACTTTTCCACACCTTATCAATAGAAGAAAGATATACTCTTTTGCTTGATATACAGGCCCTCCCTTATCCACTCCCTAAAACTTATTTTTACTACAGTCCATTTTGCAATTTGTGCTTCAGCTATACCTCATGACTTGCAGGTGCATGGATGAACCATGCATTTCTCTCTTACATCACTTTCTCCCTGTCTTCCTGACAAATTCTATTCATTCTTCAAAAATTGATATCACGACCTCTAAAATATTCCTTGGTATGTCCTAAGAGAATGCCTTTGTACTTTAGCAGCCCCTGTAGGTTGTATACAACTCTATGGAGGCTGGGCAGTAATAGTGAAGAGTGTAGGTTTTAAAATTAAATAGGCTGAGATCTAAACCTGGCTCTGCTACCATCTGTGATTTTTTTGTACACATTATAGGCTTTTCCAGACAGATGCATATATAAAGCACTGAGCACAATTTCTGGCATATAGTAAACACTCCATAATAACTGCTATAATTGTTACAGCATTCATTAAGGAGTAATTTTTATTTATGTATTTTTTTGGAACTGGGGATTGAATTTAGGAGCACTCAACCACTGAGTCACATCCCCAGCCATATTTTGTATTTTATTTAGAGATAGGGTCTCACTGAGTTGCTTAGCACCTTGCCATTTAGACTGGTTTTGAACTCGTGATGGTCCTGTCTCAGCCCCACAAGCTCCTGGATTATAGGCATATGCCATCTCGAGTAATTTTTGTTTGTTTATATTTCTATTAATAGGTATAATCTCACCATCTGTGAAGAACTGTCTTAATCATTTTGGTATCCTCAGTTCTCCATAGTAGAAGGTCCACAAATGATTGCTGAATGGCAGCTTCATTATATGGACTATCAAATACTGCTCTTGAATTATTTAAAATAGTTTCAAGCACTACTAGAAACATGGATATCACTACTTGTCCCTTCATCAAGCCTTTCCTTTATTAAATTCATTTTCCCTGTTACTGTTTACCTTTTACTTATAAATTAAGAAGTATCTATGTATGTCCTGTCCAACCTGTTCACTTTCTAAACTCTTTTCAGTGGCAATCTTCAATGTATCTTCACCCTTCCACTATTACGATCAACATACCTCTACAGTTTCCTAATGAAGCCAGTACCTACGAATCCTTCTCAATACAATGTTACATCAGCAGAGCTGGGTGGTCACAACAGAAACTTTCTAGCTCAAAGAGCTAGAAATATTTACTATCTGGACCTCTAATCAATAAATTCATTCCAGATGAAAGTAGTCAAGCCCTACTCTACCCAGATGTATATCATCACTACTTCACTTTGCCCAAAATTACATTTGTCTTATTCTCTTTTATACAAATCTCCTTCTCAATTTTTCCATACCTGCTGAAACATGGGGTTAGTTCTTTTTTTTTCCCTGGGGCGGGGGTGGTGGGGTGGGGAGAGGGGAGGCAGGTCTCTAATATGTTCCCATAAGCTATTATTTCTTTCATAATGTCCTTTTCACAACTGAAAGGAATACTCTTCATTACATTTCTAAATCTCTGGTCTAGGGCCAAAATTAAATAATGCAATAATGTAACTCTTTTTTTCTAACTTCCTCATTCTAAGCTATACTATTTATTAGCACTCTCAAAGTATGTGATATATAGGCAAGTGCCAGTCTATAAACTTTCTAGTTCATAAGCCTAGGAATTAAGAATAAATATTTAGAAACTTTTATAATTATTTGATATTGCTGCAATATCCAAACTTATGAACACACCAGGAAACCAGTTTGAGTACTGTTAAATGCATGCACATTTAACTCGACACACTGATTGCAACATAAGCTATTTTAAAGTTAATTGTTAACCTCCACACAAAAGTACATAAAATCTGGACTCCCTTTGTTCACCAGAAGAATTTCAATCTACCCATTCATTATATTGCACTGTAGTTGCTTTTGAATTATAACAGCAAAGTTGAATACTCACCCACAAAAGATAAAAATATTTACATTCTAGCCCTTTACAGAAAGTCTATTGACCTCTCCTCTATATTAATCATGAAAAATCATCACCTTTCAATAATTACATATGTTTACATAATTCTTTTCTTGTTCCTATTTTATCCTTGTTCTGATCATATTAAATGAAATGTTATGAACTCCCATTTTTACCCCGTATACAGATAACCCACTTGAATCAAATGTATGAAATATGATATGTCAAGAGCTTTGTAATGTTTTGAACAACCAATTAAAAAAATGTTAATTGTATGGTAATTAAAATAAAAATTAGGGGATATATTTGCTGTGTCTTTTAATTTTCATTTTTCTATCATATTTTACACAATAAATTGGTCTATAACATATTGAAAATTTTAAAATAAAAGTGCTAGGCCCTGAATTTCATCCCCAGCACTACAAGTAAGTAAAGTAAATAAATGAATACTCTTCGGGCTCGCCTCTCATCAGTCTACTATAGGGTCCTACTTAAAACATCTTTTTTTTTGGGGGGGGGAGATATTATTTATTTTTAGCTTACATATTTGTGGAACAATTAAAATAATTTTGATGTATAGTTATAATCTTAGTAGCTAGAAATAAGAAAAAAATGTACCCCAGAATAAATATAGGTAGAAAAATGCAGTATGGGTTCATATAGAAAATATATTTCTTAAAATAATATAATGATGTTTGGAAAAGTAAAGCAAAGCTCAATCTAAGGATTTTTGCATTTTATCCTGTAAAAGGTAGCTATACAAGGTACTTGACCAGCGGAGATACATAATCTATTTATTTTGTTTTTCAAAGAAAATTATGACAAGCCAAGTCAATTATATAATTTGTGGTTCTCCTTGTTCAAAATGAAAGAAAATGCATAACTAAAGGTACTTATAAGGCCTTTTCCTTTTTTTTTAAAGGCTGAATATTCCATCGTGTATATATGCCATACTTGGAGACTTGGGTTGATTCCATATCTTGGCTATTGTAAATAATATTCAATGAACATGGGAGTGCATATATCTTTCCAACATACTGATTCTATTTTTAATTTCCCAGAAGTTACCTCTTTCTTCAAACTGGCTGAACTCCTAACCTCTCTACTTGTACTTTTGTCTTTGCTCTTTTGTTTACATTTATTTTCTCACAATGAACACAGTTTTTACAAAACCTTCCTATCTAACTCTTAATCTATAAGCCTTATATTTAAGTTAGCCCAATTAAATGAAATCATCATTTATACTCAGTAGTAAATGACAGATTATATTATCCATAAAACACTAATACATTCTATTCTATTGTTATATTTAGTATATAAGCAACAATATTTACTGAGTTAAAGAAATTCTTTAAAGAATATCACAACTAACTATAGGTCCTAACTAAGCTTAAGTGAAAGAGTAGAAGTTATCTGAGTGGATAACCAACATGCACATAACTTAGATTTATCTATATATCTAAAAACGTTTAATTTCTTGATATGGATAATAAACAATAAAAAACACATCAGTTAAGGTAAATTATTTTATGAACCATGTTATGTTCAAAATTAGTAATATATTCATCACATTTTTGAGAAAAAGTAAACAAACTGGTAAATGATCAAATTATGTTCAGAAGTGCAGGTTTTATGATTTCTTCCTATAATTCTCTAATCCATGTCAACACTTAACAAGTGTAATTTTTACTTTACCTTGAATGTTGACATGGGTCACTGGCTACAGTGATTGAATAAAAAGACATCACTTAAAATTATACAGAGGTGCTAGGCATGGGGGCACACATCTGCAATCCCTGCAACTTGGGAAGTTGAGGCAGGAGGATCACAAGTTTGAGGCCAACCTCAGTTACTTAGTGAGATCCTGTCTCAAAAAACAAAACAAAACAAGACTGGGAGTGCAGCTCAGTAGTAAAGCACTCATGGTTTCAATCCCCAGTACCAAAAAAACAAAAAACAAAAACAATGGGGCTGGGGATGTGGCTCAAGCAGCAGCGCGCTTGCCTGGCATGCGTCCGGCCCGTGTTCAATCCTCAGCACCACGTATAAATAAAAGATGTTGTGTCCATTGAAAAAGAAAACTAAAAATAAATAAATAAATATTTAAAAAAAGGAAATATACCTAGGTTTATAATTATAAATCATAAGTGCTCTTAATATTACTATTATATTTTACCAAATGGGTAATTATTATTCCCTTAATTTTGGTATTCCTATGTCTTTATATACTGATAAATCTTAATTTTCAAAGCGCTTTCATATAGATTGTTTCCGTGCCTTAAAGCTTTCAAAAATGACGACCTCTCAAAAGATCTAAATACTGTACCAGAATGTTTTAAAATAAGTGACAGTTTAACGGTAATGTTACATGTAATTTATTATAGTGTAGTTCTCTGAAAATCAGCAATTTATATAAACTCATATGGGTGGTAACTTGTTTTAAGAAAAATGTTAGAAGAGACCATTCCTAACAATTTTATGTAAAATTTTTTCTATAATACAAATAAAATTTTCTAAGTACAGTATCAAAGTCTTAATAAAAAATTTAGAAAATCTCTTTGTGTATATATGCACTGGGGATGAAATCTAGGTCCTTGCACAGGGTAGGCATGTGCCTCAGAACTGAGCTACATCCTAGTCCTTTTTACTTTTTTGGTACTGGGAATTAACCCAGGGGCACTCAACAACTGAGCCACATCCCCAGCCCTATTTTGTATTTTATTTAGAGACAGGGTCTCACTGAGTTGCTTAGCACCTCAGTTTGCTGAGACTGGCTCTGAACTCACGATCCTCCTGTCTCAGCCTTCCGAGCTGCTGGGATTACAGGCGTGCACCATTGTACCCAGCCCCCCCAACCCCTTTTTTAAAATTTTGAGATAGATTCTTGCTAAGTTGCCCAGGCTGTTCCTGAATTTGTGACCCTCCTGTCTCAGACTCCCAAATACCTGGGATTATAAGCATGCACTTCCACATCCAACCCTGTGTGATTTGAGTCACTCATCATTTCCTAATTATTTATTAAGCACCTGAGATACATGTCTAAATATTTCAAAATGAACCCCAATATTATGTATAACTATAATACACTATTAAAAAATAACCAGGACCCACTGCTGAACAATTAAAAAGAATATCTGGGAAAAGGATTTGAGATTTTAAAAATATCCCGAGATGGTTATTATGAGAAACTAGAGTTGAAATGCAACTCTTTCTTTTACATATGAGAACATTGCCAACCCAAGAGTTAAGTGACTTGTTCAATGTCAAGTAGCTTTTTGGGGAATTGTAGGATTATATTTGAGGGCTCTTGATTTTCCCACTTCTCGATACATTGTGCATTCTACACATTCACCACTTATATACTATGGAATATCATTAATCATGACCTCCCTCATGTACATACATATCTTGTATCCCAAACTAGATTGTCACCAACATAAGGAATCAGAAATATATCTGTTCTCTGTACCCCCTTCATTGCAGACAATTTAAGGGCTCAGAATATATTTGTGGACTGGTCAATTTATTTAGCTAAACATTTCTGACACTGCACAGCTGCCGTCTTGTTTCTCAGAAGTCATAAAATTCTGACGATCCTTAAATTTTATAGTATGATCAAGTAATAAAAATGGAAGTAGGGCTGGGGATGTGGTTCAGTGATACAGTGCTTGCCTAGTATGCGTGAGGCACTGGGTTCATCACAAAGAAAATTAAATAAACAAAATAAAGATGTTGTGTCCATCTACAACTTAAAAAATATTTTTTTAAAAATGGAAGAATTAAGAATTCTGGGGAACATTCTAGTGATTTTTGGGGGCAACCCACCATTACCCAAGGCATTCACTGACTTTTTCAAGCTTTTAATGTATATGTATTTTTAAAATAAATTTCATTATTATTGTTGGGGGTAGGGAGAAAGAAAGAAAACACCTAGTCTACCTGTTGTGGTACAAAGAACAAAAGAAAACAATTAAGACTGGGTTTCAGCTCAGAATAGAAGACATCTGAACATAAAAAAAACTAACTTAAGCGTGCTTAATATAACATGACATTATTCTTTTAGGAAATGCCTCATTCTCTAAATTTTAGGAAAAGTTTTGGTATCTTTTTTTTTCTTTTTTAATATTTATTTTTTAGTTATAGGTGGACACAACATTTTCATTTTATTGTTATGTGATGCTGAGGATCAAACCCAGCACCCCATGCATGGTAGGTGAGCTCTACCTCTGAGCCACAACCCCAGCCCCAAGCTTTGGTATGTTTTAGGGAATGTAATTGGATAATAACCAAGGGAAATGTGCTTAAGTATAGCTTAGAAAAGACGAATGATTGTAGAAATCAGAAAAGCAACATACCTAACTTAGCCATCTTTTCAGAATGTTTTCTACTCTGAAAAGAATAAACTTTATTTCCAACATCTGTAGCAGAGCCATTTTTCAAGGATTCTGAAAGAGAAAGTGCAACATACATTTAGGAAAAAGGGACAAAATTAATTTATAAGAAAAAAAGAGAAAACTTTAACTAAAATCTTAAAGATTTATACCCCTCACTGCATTGTAAAAGGATGTATCAATATGTATTTACAAATAAAATATTAAAAAATACATAAAGCAGACTAATCCTACTTATATAAATTTTAACACAAAAAAATGCTATTCACAAATACAATTTTTCTCCAGACTGGATAAATTAGTAAACTCTGAGAATTAAGTCAAGTATGTCAAGATGTGTATTGATTATAAGAGGGTCATACTTCAGGGGAAATAATTAATAATGTATTTAAAGGTTGTCTTAATCAGTTTTCTATTATTATTACAAAATATCCTAAGGCTGGGGACTTTCTAAATTAAAAATGTCACAGTTCTGGAGGTTGAAGGACATGGTCCCAGCAAGGACTCAGCTCTGATGAACATTCTCTTGGCTCTGTCACATGGTAGATGGTATCATAGTGGAAGCCCAGGTGAGAAGTAGAAATTACATGGCAAGATAGGAAGCCTGAGAGCAACTCAAGAAACAGGCTCACTTGTTTATAAATGGCTCTTACAAGAACTAATTCAGGGTCTCACAAGAACTACATCCCTTCTGGGGCAGCACCCCCTTGATGAAAGTAACTTACACTAGGCCCTACTTCTTGAAGAGCCTACAACTTCTCAGCATTGCCACACTGGGGATGATACTTCTAATACATGAACTCTTGGGGGGGACAAACCACATTTAAACCATAGTGAAGGTCCCTGCTGAAAAGGTTTTTTGTTTTTAACTCTTTCTAAAGTTTCTGTGTCAAGTATTCCTGTCTTTTAAAAATGCTTTTCTTCTGAATATAATAAAATATTATGTAGAATCATATTATTTAGTATCTCAAATGAGGTAAAAGATGATAGGTGTAATTACCTCTTCCTTGTAGAAAACTCGCTACACTTTAGAACAACATTCTCTACCCCTATGATTGCAAGCAACTAGAAACAAACAAAAATATCAGTTATATTGGTAAGACTGAACTATTCTGTTGTGCATGCCCACAGCCAAACAAAAGCTTCATCTGTTGGACTCAAGACTGTTACATTGGAGAGTTTGTAGCAGTACTGTTAATACCAGAATATACTTGCTATTGTATTTCACAGGGAATAAAGAAAAACTCTTTAGAGATCTGGTTCTAGGTCTGCTGAAATTTGTTTTACTACAATCTAGAGAACCAAAAAGTACAATCTTATCCAGGAAACAGAAAAATATCTAATCTGAGGAGGCCTTTAAACAGGAATATATCAAACAATAACTCTTTTCATAGAACTATTGTAGGTCGTCTCAAATGAAGTAATAAAATATCATAATAAACTACAATTCAGTGAAAGTATTAAAAGAGAATAAAGGAACAAAAACATGTATTCCAGATATATAACTTTCTTTCTGGTACAGATTTTAAGAATTTGTACAAATAGCTGGACTATATCACCTACATGCAAGCCACCCTAAATACTGTTTTGAACTAGATTTATGTGGTCTCTAGCAACAGAGTTTGAGATTATGATACGTGACAGGTAACTGATCTGAAGTGTTATTTTATATAAACCAAAAAACAACACAGAACCTATGATAAGAGTATTTGTCTGTACAACTGGCCAGTACTCTTCAAGTTAAAGAAAGCTAAGAGAACCCACACTAAGATTCTCATAGCTTTCAGTGCATCTCCAATACAAACTCCTGTGACAGTTACTTGAATGGTAGAAAGAATTGAAGGTACTTCATTGTTTTGTCTCCTCCATGCCCACATGGGATTCATTATTTTAAGAAAAAAAAATTTTTGAACAATAAGCATCTTCATTCCTCCCCACAAAAAACCAAAACAGGTTAAAACCAAATCTTTAGGAAAACATACTATGATTAAAGAGTGTAACTTACATAAACTTCAGGAGAATGAAGTTTATGTATGGCAATATATGTCAGAACTTAACAAAAAATGTTCATGCCCAATGGGTATGTGGAGCAAAATCCTTGCTAGCAAGTTCACTAAGGAAATAATAATAATGAATGTACCTAAAGATTCGGTATAGCAATGTAGTAAAAAATTCAAAATAACCACATAACCAACAAAAGGTGACCGTTAAATTATTTCATATCCATATAGATCAGATTCTGCAGTCAATAAAAAAGTGTAAAAATGAATGTCTAATGACAGAATAATGTATCTATGATACACTACTAATTGTAAAAAGCATTTAGGTTACAAACTATTTTATTAAAAAAAAATCCAAGTGTATGTGTGCCCAAGGATGTATAGACAGAAAATACACATCAAAATGTTAACAGTTCCATGTTCTCTAAAGAACCCATTCTCAACAGGGACAATGACACTTCCTCTCCCAATAGGGTTAAAATTAGTTTTTACTGAGGGAGGAGTAGAGGGAAAAAAATCTTTGTTATTAAAGTGGTCTGTGGCCCTCCAAAGAGTCACAGTATATGAACAGATAAATAGCATAAAAGTAGTTTTTTAAGTTCCATGGATCGAAATGATTAGGAGAAAAATAAAATATGAGGGATGACAAAAATTAAGGCAAGCCTTCCCAACAAGTATACAGCAATAAAAGATATTGTTTACGTATATGCAGGGTATCAATCCTCTCAGCCTTTTGAGAATGCCAGTCAGGGCTGGCAGTGAAGGGTAGATTAGGGCCCAGAGGCAACTTCTGGTCTGGAACATCCTCATCCATTTACCCTAGTATGCCTCTAAATACCACATTTTGATGCTGTTATTTATTTTTATTTTTGGTACCAGGAATTGAACCTAAGGATGCTTAACCACTGAGCCATCACCCCAGCACTTTAAATTTTTTATTTAGAGATAGGGTCTTACTAAATTGCTGATGCTGGCTTCGAACCTGCAATCCTCCTGCCTCAGCCTCCCAAGCTGCTGGTATTATAGCTGTGTGTGTACTACTGCACCTTGCCTGATGCCGTTATTATGTGGAGAAAGTTGAAAGAGTTGTTTCTTCAACTACCATTATAATAAGAAAGTTGAAAGAGTTGTTTCTTCAACTACCATCATAATAAGAAATGATTTTTAAGAATTCAGAGGGTTGTGGCTGGGGTTGTGGCTGAGCGGTTGAGTGCTCACCTAGCATGTGTGAGGCCCTGGATTCAATACTTAGCACCACATAAAAATAAATAAAGGTATTGTGTCCAACTTAAAAAAAAAAAAAAAAATTCAAAGGGATGGGGTGCAGCAGTTCAGGAATCAAGTATGTGCTTAGTATATGTGAGGCCCTGGACTCAATCCCCAACACCAAAAACAAACAAACAATAAAAACAAGTTTCTCTTTTGGAATACTGTTTTCAATATTTTCTTATTTTAGCATAATAAGTAATTGAGAATCCAAAATTCTCATCAGAATATGCCCCCCACAAAATACTGATTTTCAAATTAGGAACAAATCGGAGATTCTACCCTACCCACTAAGCCTAATGAAGGGCAGTGGCTCTTTGAGTTGAACTAAATTCACTCTTAAGAATATAGAATGGGGGAACTAAAACATACAAACAGTCATTTAACACTGGAAACTAAACAGGAGCACAACAGACTTAAGTGAGAGAAAGGTAAAAGGTAGTCATGATGGCAATTTATGTGAAATAGTGAAAAATACATGCATGAAGGAAGTAGTTGGCTAGATAGAAGCACAGAGATGACCCAAGGGAAAACAGGAAACCTATGAAAGCAAAGTTCCTCCATTTTTAATATCGTCGAGCTAATGCGTCATGACCAATGATATTGATTTCTTTCCTTATGTTTATTTTTTTAAATTTAATTTTTTTGTAGTTGTAGATGAATAGCATGCCTTTGTTTGTTTATATGTGGTGCTACGGATCAAACCCAGTGCCACACACATGATAAGCAAGTGCTCTGCCACTGAGCTACAGCCCCAACCCCCTTATGTTTATTTTTTAAGTCAGCTTGTGTGGATCTGTGTTCCTTGTGCCCAGAAGAACCCTAACTAAATTATAATATAAGTCTAATTTAAGTATGATCTGACAGGAATTTAATTTAGGTGTTAAAAGAACCACAATATAAAGATGTCTAAGTTGGAATAACACTAGTTCTTAGAATGTTCTTTCTGATTATTTCTGTAGAGGAAATCAAGGTAACAGCAAAGTGACTTGCTTTATAAAATACTTTTAATAAGTTAAAAATGGATGGGGCTGGGGTCACAAAATAAATATCTTAAGAATAACTTTAGAATGGTTGGTCTATGAATTGCTTTTTTCTAAAAATGAATATAAGGCTGGTTATTTAAAAAAAAAACGGAACTGCAGAGAAAAAACTCTTAAGGATATACTTTTCAAGAGATATAATTGTAAACCACCTTTTAACTTGCTAGATTACTTCTGTGTATCCTGCAAAGCAATTTCTGCTGCTAGCAAAAATATGAGTGTGTATCTCCCCAAACAAATGCCTCTCCCCTTAAGCAAATACCTTGAACATTTCTTCCCAAAACTTCCACATAGTTCTGATCCTTTAAGACTTCTTCATCATTTTCCTCCAACTCATATTCTGGCTTCTTTATTATTTTTTGGGGGTTGACTAAAAGCTGAGCTCTGTCCTTCTTTAATTTAGTACCTATATAAATATACAAAGAATTTGAACATGACAGGTATAAATTCTTTCTAAATATTACATTTAAATAAGTAAATAAACTGTACTACTCAAATAATCATTACTTAAAAGCTGGGGAAAAAAATGTCATTCTTCCAGAATTTATAAAACTGAATTGAAAAAAAAAACCTTGAAAGTGTTTGAGGGGTCAAAATAACCTCATCTTTTAAATTACAAAGGGTAGTTATTATTTACTACCACTGAGCATCTCATTTTAGACATGGCCTTATTTATTTATTTAAAATTTCAATTAGAAGTCTGAAAGAAATAAACTAAAAATCAAAACAGTTTTTAATTAGTCTTACTAGATTAAATACTTCATGTTATAAAATGTTAAAGTAGTTTTAAAATAAAATAATCCATAAGCATCTCTTCAACTGTATAACAATTCTGTACCTCCTTCCCTATCAAGAATGTGATTAAGAACATCATCATCTCCCACAAATTGAACCTCCAGCATCTTGTCTTCCTTTAATTCCAGTTTATTCATCATGGCCAACCTAAACAAAAGCAATAAATCAATATGACCAAAAATTCATGCCATCTGCCATATAAATTATACATTCATAGCCAGGCATTATATTACCTATAATCCCAGTGTCAGGAGGATGAGGCAGAAGGAATGCAAGTTCAAGGCCAGTCTCCGCAACTAAGGAAGGCCCTAAGCAACTTAGCGAGACCCTATTTCAAAATACATTTTTTTAAAAAGGGGAACATAGTTCAGTGGTAAAGCACCCCTGGGTTCAATGTCAGTTAAAAAAAAAAAAAATTCATGTAATGAACACATGTATAACATTTTTAAACTCTTCTAAAGTAAGGAGTCAGCCCTGCCACCCCTACAATCCCACCTCTTTAAGAGGTCAAAGCAGGAGGATCACTTGATACAATGAGTTCCAGACCAGCCTAGACAACACAGCAAGACCTCTTCTCAAAAGTAGAAAAAAGGCAAGATATTTTATGCATTATTTTCTATCATTATGTTTGTGATTGTAGGTAACTGAATTCTTTATCTGAAAAATAGGGGAAGAGAGGAAAGATGTCTACAATTTGAGAAGAATCAAAAATCTAACAAGGGTAACTAATATATAACCTCAGGAAAATATTCTGCTTGTAAAGAAAAGACCTAACCTATCTATATAACAACCATATTAACAGAAACGAGGCGATTAACACACAAGATTTTAGAAAAAACAGTGGATTTTACTATCTGTTCACTAGAAAGGTGGAGTCCACTGAGGGAAATCTGATACTTCATTGGTACACCAATCCTTAGTCAAATAACCTTCAAGTACCTCCCTTTACCATCCCCCCAACCCTGCCCCCGATATTAGGGGTCACACTCAGGGCCTCATACATGCTAGGTAAGTGCTCTACCACTGAGCCTCAGCCCATCCTTCTCTTTACTTTTAATACATGCTATCCAAGAAGGTTATGATCCCAACTATGGTTCTCTAGGCATCTTGCAAACTAAACAGTAAATATGAACCTCTCTAGCAACTTATAGTCAAGTATTCACTGAACAAACTTCAGTGTGGCAGGCAAAAGCTTTATCAGCTCTGGCTATTCTGACAAAATTTAGTTTCAAAACTTGAATATTTTTCCTTTCCACTTTCTTAAAAATCCTATTTTTCCTTTTCTTCTGAAAAAGTAACTACCGATTCTCTTTCATGACCTAGTTAGATGCATGCAGACACCTAAATGTTCCTAAGCTTACTTTTGGCAAGTGTCACACTTAAATGTCTTATGTCAGTGTCATTTACCTTAAGCTACTACATGTTCTGCAGCTGAAAAATGCAGTCAGAGTCACCTGTAATTAGAAAAAGAACTCACTCAGGGTCAGGTAACAAGAAAACAAAAGCAATGGGGCAAAACACAGAAATCCTTGAGTTATAAGAAAAACAAGTAAATAGATAATGTTCTTCAAAGTTCTTTTGATGGCAGATAAATGTCAAAATGACTATTACTATTTTAGCTAAAGAGCTCTAGAGACTTGAGTGCATTTGGGTTGGAAAGGTGAGGAAAAAAATTTAAGCATTTATTCTTTGCTAGACATAGTTCTACATGCTTTACATGCATTCTCATTTGATCTTCATAACTCTATGGAGTTATAGTAAAGAACATAAATATTTCATCCATAATTCATATAATAACCACTGCTAGTAAAATATGTCCTCCTGGACAATTTTTTCTAGTAATGATACTGCTTCCTATTCTGGGGAATATGGGGGAATTAGAGAAAAAAGCTTAATGCATTTACATGATATTTGTGTAAGATAAACAGTTTTTTTTTGTTTTTTGAGGAGCTGTATGTCAGGCACTGTATTAGGCACTTTTACATATACCAGTTCATTAAATCTGCATTCTTTCAGGTATAGATTGTATGTGTATAATTTCACCATTCATAGATAAGTAAACTGAGGTAAGTATTAAATTTTCAACCAAATTCACACAGTACAAAAATATTTCAGGGATGAAACCCATCTCTAACCAATTCCTAAATTCCTGATTATCCTATTATACCACATACTTCTACTGCCATTGAATGAAAATCTGTTACCCTTATTCCTTGTTTGACCTCCAGAAACTATCCATAATACATCTAATCATTTTACCACTTTAGTGCTTCTAATATTCAAAAACTTCTATTGTTTTTCTAAGTTTCCAGATCATCAGGTTAAACAACAGTAGTTCTACCACTCAGCCCTCCAAAACATAATCTACATTTTTAATTCAAACAACAGTGTTCTACAAAGGATTTTAATCAGTGACAATGAGCAAATACAATAAAGCAAATGAGTCTGATTAGGGAAAATACAAAAAATAAAAGCAAAAATAAAATCATGCAAAGAACTTTTAGCTCTGCCTTTCATGGCAATCCAAGAAAAAATAAACAGTAAGGTCTGTTATATAATTCTTTATTAGCAAAAACTTAGTAGTTCTTTAGTGGGAGTGAGTTTTCTTTTTTCTTTCTTTTTTTTTTTTTTAAGACAAAGGTTTATTTATTCAAGGGAGAACATGGGCTATCTCAAAAGTTCAAAGCTTTGGAGGTAAAGGAAGGAATACACATTTAAGGAAGAAGGTGGGCCATCTCCAAAGAGAGAAAGGGGTGGGAGGTAAATTAAAAAAAAAAAAAAAAAAAAAAAAATATATATATATATATATATATATATATATATATATATATATATATATAACACAAATATGCTAAGCAATTTAGTAATGCCCTAGGCAATTTTCCTATGGTATGTAAATAAAAAATTACTCAACAGAGAAAGCCTCAGTATTGTTCACAGCCAAATGAATTTATAATTGCCTAATCTAGATTTAAGCCACTTTATGTAGTACAAAGTCACCACAACTGAAATTTCTAGAGCTCTTTCTAACAGTTCCTGAAAAAACCACTACCTAATAATCACACAATAAAATGTAAATATGCTTGGAGGCCATCTATGACCCTTCAAGGCACTGCTTGGTATGTTTATAGGTCAATTATACAGTGGCACAAGTGGTAACAGCAATATACTCTCCTATGGGAGCAAATAAAGGATTTGTTACAATTTTTAAAAAATGTAATCCTTTTAAAGAAAATGTGGTTTAGATTAGCAATTAAGCAACAATTAACAAAGTAATATCCAATAAATTCGGGTTCTAATCTCACCTCCACACTATAGCTCTATCATGAGATCACATGCCTAGTAAAGTGTTCATTAAACGTTCCCTATTATCAGTATTTTTATTTTAAGCTTCAACTTAAGCATACAGGTCTTTTGCACGTCTCTATATTTCATTCCACAGAAAAACTGGTCAATAAGTGACGAATGATACGTATTCGGTGTTCAGAACCACTGCACAATATAATAGAGTAAAGGTAATATTTTTTTCCAGATTGCAATTTAACTAGGGGAAGGTATAATGGTTCTATTATTATTTCAACAGTAAAATGAAAAATAATGTTTCAACATAATTTTAATTTAAAAAGCTCTATCAAAAGATCCTAGTTTATCAACATTTTACAACCCAGCACTGTCACAAGGTGACTGTTCAATTAGTTTGGTTATCCAAGCAGGGATAACATCGAAAGTTCTCCCTAGAGTGGTAGTTTGGGAACACCCTTCTCGATACATTCCTTCTCGAACTGGCTTATCTCACGGGGCACTTTACTACTTTCGTTACAGATCTTTACAGTTTTCTTTCCAACCAGAGGGCTCCGTGAAACGGGAGAAGACTAATAGTCTTCCCAGTGCGAACCTCTCACCCCAGTGGGCCTGAACCTCCCGCCACTGACCAGTTGGCTGCACTCCAACAGCCCCTGGTTCTAGTGCCCTAGGACCATAAAGAGGGAGGTGCAACGATCCATCTCCGAGTGCTGAGGGGAATCCCCGGAGACCAGCTACTGCCACCCAGGACGCGGACGCCTCAGCTTGGCCGCGGGACTGGAAGCACCTGAACTTACCTCACAAGCTCCAAGCTAAGCAGAAAAGAGAGGCAGGCTACTCCGAAGCCCAAAGCCCCGCTTGGTCTCAAATAGGAGCGGCTCTTGCCGCTTCACGACTGATGCACAGAATTCTGTTGAATCGTTGCCGCACAAAAGGAGACCACCCACTGCACGAGAAGCCAACTTCTCTTAAACCGCGCGGGAGAAGGTAAATGCATAGACCCCCGAAGGCCGTCTGGGGGATGGGAGACCTGCGCGCTGCACACCGAATCTCCCGCCCTGCTCAGGGGGAGGTGCCCTGCCAGACCAATAGGAAGCGGAGTTCTCCAAGAACGACGGGTATGTTAACCAGTCGGCGCCTACCAGTAGGCCTTGCCCATCAGGAAATCTGAGGAAAACGAATCCCTAAGCACAATGTTCCGGGGCTTTCCTTTCATCTTTCCGTTTCCGGGGAAAGAAGGAAGTGTCCGTTGGGTCTGAGGAAGTTTGTGGAGGCAACCGGCTGCACGGTTCCTGTATGTCATGTGGCAGTCTTAGTGATTTATCTAGCTATCGTTTTTTAAGGAAAAGGATAATGAAATGGACTCTCCCCCTTTTTTTTTTTTAACTTTGTCTCATTTGGCCTAAAAGGTAGGATCTCGTTCATATCAAGGGCTTGCGGTAGGGAGGAGGGGAGACGTCCTTTTTTCAAAGGTAAAAAGTAGGGCCTGAGTACTGGAAAGGGAGATTGGCTCAGACAGTTAATAGGATGGTAAGGCGCGGAAAATAGAATGAACTGACAAAAAGAAAATGAGGGAGAAAGGGATCCTGGCTAGGATACATACAATATTACTAACAGAACTATGTCGTTTGAACTCATTCATTATTCAAAGCAACATTAGAGTTTCCTGCGTACCCAGAAGACGAGGATACAATATTGAGGTAGACGAACGCGATTTCTCCCTTCACACTAGCTACTACACGGGGAGATGGTGAACGGATAATACTGAGAAACATGCTACAATATGGGAAGTGCAGTGTTTATTGGGACACGTAGCAGCAGTGTCTAATTTAAATACCAGAAGGAGTCAGGAACAAATTCTTTGAAGAAAGAGATGCTTAAGCTACAACCTGATGGCTAAATAAAGGAAAGGCAAATTTTCCACGTAGAAGATCCAAATCAACATAGCAAGTATGTAAAGTGGTTAAGAGTTGGGTCTGTTATTATGGAGGGCTAGTCGGTCCCTGTGGCACTGGTCAAATTTGTATTGAAACGTCATTATATATAGGGAATTTAAGAAGGCTAAGTTAGAGATGGAGTCACACTATTTGGCAGCTATGTAGGGAATTCAGTTGAGAAAAGTGATGGTAGCCTTGCCATCTCAATATTCCATTTTGGTTAGCTGGAGTGAACAACCAAAAAAAAAAAAAAAAAAAAGAAAGAAAGAAAGAAAAAAAGAGCTGGACGTGTAACTCAGTGGTAGAGCACAGTGAATGTTCAAGGCTCTGGGTTCAATCCCTAGCACTACGGAAAAGAATGAGGTAATTTTCTGTGCATTAGAAATATAGTATTTGGTGCCTGTCTTGGTGGCCACACACCTGTAATCCCAGCAACTTGGGTAGGCTCAGGCATGAAGATCAAAAGTTTGAGGACAGCCTGTGCAACTTAGTAAGACCATGTCTCAAAATAAATAAAAGCTAGGGATGTAGTTCAGTGGTAAATTTCCCCTAAGTCCCCAGACAATAAGCAGCCTGTTCCTGGCAAACTGGAGGATTGGCTTAGTTTCTAGATCTTGTCATACTTAGTGGAGGAATTAGAGTTCACAAGGTGAACCTGAGAGGATCTAGACTGTACCACCAGTACAACTGAGTGTCAGGAATAAAAAATCATCCTAAAACAGTTGTGTTGGGGAGGGAGTTATGTGGATAACTAGGAGCTTTAATTTGGCTCCCAAAATACTAGCAATTAGTCATATATGAAATGACCTACCATTTAGTACACACTTGATAAAGGCTCAGTAGGTCATTACTTATATCTAGGAATAGAAGAATGTGGCCTCCAGAACCTACTTTCTAAGTATGTCCTATACCAGAAATAGTGAAACATTGAGCCTCCATACAGCATATGAAAGATGACTTCATCAAGTAAATAGTGAAAGATTAGGCATAGTGAGCCTTAAAAATAGGTAATTAAGAGGTAACTAGCTATAGAAAATAATTCTCAATAGAGCTCTAGTGTGTATAAAAGCCACTATTTAAAAACAGTTGTGTCAGTAGATTTCTTAAAATTCTGATTTACTTTGAGGAAATGAAGAATAGTACTTATCTGACACTATTGTATTAATACTGTTTTTTCTTTAAATTGTTTAAAATGGTTCCTGGCACTCAGTAAAAATTTGGTGTTTAATATGAAAAATCTTTGGACCGTAAAATATGTTGATCTACCTGGATGAGAGCTGGATGTGTGTGGAGGAATAGTGCCTCCACTGTCTTATTAATGTCATGATTGTACTACAGTACCTTAAAGGAAAATGATGTTTACCATCATATTTTTTGTGAATATTCTAGAATTTTGAATGAACAAGTGTAACAACACTTCTAATAAAAAGGACACACTGAAACTGCCAACTGGTGAATCTCATTCTAACAAATGCAGATCCAGTCAAATTCACTTTCAGGCCTCAAGTTTTTTCTTTTGGAAGTGCTAGCTTTTGTATTGATGATGATGATGTTGATAATAATAATAATAATAATAATAATAATAATAATAATACCACCAATGTGTTTTTGTGAAGCTTTGGTCCATAGCAAGGAATAAGAGTCATCAGGAAAAAAAGGCTGAGAGATTTTTCTAGAAAGTCCATATAAAGAAAGGGACAGGAAAAGTGTGCATGGGCCTCAACCCTTGATTAAATTCATGTTGCAGAAGACGACTAAATAATTTTTAGAAAACAATGTGGGAAAGATGAAAAAGGATAATGATGAGAACTGATGGTACAAATGCGAGGAAATGAGCACTTCTATACATTGCATATAAGGGCTATGGTGTAGCTCAGTAGTATAGAACTAGCATGAAAGAAGCTCTGGGTTGGACTTCCAGAGTGTGTGTGTGTATAAAATCTCTATATAGCCATCTACCTACCTGTCTCTGTCTGTCTGTCTGTGTCTCTCATACACACCAGAGTTTATGTAAAAAAAGGGTACTGTTAATAATGTTGGCTCTTCTTTATAAGGACCCATGTAAGAAAATTTTCTAATAAATATTTTCAGTACTAGATATAGTTGTGCTTCCACTGAAAAGCTGATTTGTTTAATCTTAAGGAAGAATCATGTAATTAATTTTACTTCTTTCTTTACATTTGGCTGCTTTAAATTAGTACAATGCTAAACTTGTATCCCTATAAATAACATACAGAAATATACGGCACATATTCTATGTATTACTTTTAATTCCTGCCTTTGTAAGTTGTTTCTTACTGTGTCATATTTTAATAAGTTTTATATATTGTCTTACTTTATTTAGTAGGGTATAATATAAAGGTTCAGATTTACATGAATAAAATTTCATGCTTTGAGAAAATATAATAGAACTTCTGTAAATGAAAGGACTATTTAGGTAAGAAAATCAACCCCAGAAAATCCAATTAAAAGCCAAATAAAGCTATATTTTTATCCTGTACAAAAGAAAATTTACATTCTTAATGTAAGTAGATACACCTAGGGGCAAATTACACATCTCTCAAGAAACACAATATTTAACATCTTAGATTATGTTTCTGCATTGCAGACTGATAGTGAATTTTATACATCTTTATTTACAATAACTTAAAATATTTTTCATCTCTGGCAGATATTTACAAGGTCAACAGTGACTACATTTCACATTTCAACAATCAACAGCATTAATCAGTTCAGTAAGACAGGATAATGGCTTACATGCACCAGTAAATATGATTTTAAATGTGCAGGTTTTTTCCTTCAATTCTGAAAGAAAAATGATTTTTTTTACTAGTCCTGGATTGAAAGGGCATCACTTAACAGAAATTAATTTTTACATGCCTATCCTATTTAAACTTTCACCAGCACTCATTCTCTGAATACTTGGGAAATTTATTCCAAGCTATCGGTTGAGGCTGGGTAAAACAACAAAACAGGAGGTGATCTATAACATCCCATATCCTTTTATGAAACAAACATTTTGTGGATTATTTCCTTTTACTTGTCCATTGCTACAGAGATCAGATTACATAAAACCACACTAGTAAAAATCTTTCAGAAACTGCAGGTCAGAAAAGCCAAATTATCTTGAGAAAAACAGTGGGAAAATAATCTGAACCATAAAAACTGTTTCATTTAGCCAGTTAAAATGAATATAAAGCCATTGTAATTATTAGTGTAATAATCAAAAAGATTCAATGTAAAGTAGTAGATGAACTTATTACAAATATTTTCAAACACCACATGAAACATAATCTGTCAATTCAGATTATGAGATTGATTTCAGATAAAACTTAAAAAAAAAAAAACACCAATCATTATAAGAAAGCCAACTTTTTTCTTTCCAAGATAGCTGATCAATACATTCCTTACTTTGATATATGAAAAGATAATACATATAGAACCTGTTTGGAACATCAGTTAATTTACAATTATATTTCATGATTTCAAAAATCATTTAACAACTTAAACCTTTAGTTTTTTTTATCTATACATTTAAAAAATTAGTATTTTAAGCTTTTCTTAAACCAGTGTTTTTATACAAAGAAAAAAATTGATCATGTACGTAAATTTTGTAAACAAACCATACCAGTTTAACCAATATCCTACTTATTAGAAATAACTACCACTGAACAAAGAAAGAGGTGCATTTCCACAACTTCCTCCACATTTTAAAAACTATCATATCACACAATATACCAATTTTAGTAATGTCCCCTTTTGTTCAATACTGATAAACCGAATCCTTAGTTTTATTTAAGGAAATGTGAAAATGTGCCATAAGGAATAATATTTGGAGTTAGCCTTTAAATAGTACTTTGCCAGAATATTGAAATCTTACTGGTATAAGAAAACCTCAATTGGAATCTTATAACTATTATATACTTGTTTTCCAGGTCAAATAATCTTTTAATATTTTTCCCAGGGTATAGGTCAGATGGGCTTTATTCCTTAAGAGGTGCTTTAAAAATTACATTTGGTCAATAACATTTTCTTTGGTAAATCCATAATGAAGATGTAAAAAATTTTCTCCGATATAATTAACACTGAGCTCTTCACATTCAAATACAACAAACCAGATTGATCTCAGTTCAGTAGCTGGGGATGGATGGATTGTCCAATTAAATTAATTTCTCTTTGAAAATAAAAGGATCTCTTTATTAAACCTACCTGCAAATACACAGTTTTTAAAAAGGACTCATTTATACTTAACCTGTATCTAATTCTACTTTTTGGTAAAATCTACATTAAATAGCATAATAGCAGACATATAAGTATGCCTTAATTTGTAAACATCATGAACACATTTTCTCAAAATCTAGAAGCAAAACAACCTACATATTTCTGTACTATGCTGCCAGTTATTTCATATCATTCCTAGCTTTCTGCTAATTTCTATTCTGAATTGTTTTGCCCTTGTGTATGTTTCTCATGGGACTGATGCCTAAGATTACAAAAATACTGAAAAAATGACCAAAATTTTGTTGTATGGTCAGGGTTAGGAAAAAATGTGCTTATTTGGGCAGGGAGGTTAGAAAGTGTATCCTGTAATGAACAGTATTTTCCTATAAATGTTCAGTGCCAGTTTGATATACCCATTAGATACACACAATGCAAGTAATACTAAAATTTGTATTATGTTTTCAGTTCTGACCACCTTAGCATGGAAAATTGTACCAATCTGGAGATTCATTATGATTTTATTAGCACTAGCATTATGATTTTATTAGTTTTAAACTGCATTCTATCTCCTTATAATCTGACAAATATTCTAATTTTAAAGAGTCTAAACTAACAGTATTTAGTTGGTTTTCAAACAATTTATTTCTAAAAAGCACTTTTAAAAATTAAAGTAGTACAAATAAGTGTCTCAACCAACTTGGTGGTGAAACAATGACAGTAATCATTCAACTTGAAAGCTAAAAAGTCTCATGTTCAGACTGTTTAAGAAAAGTACCCTAAAATTCTTAGATTTTCTGATCACTGGCATGACCTACTGAACTTTTTAAACTGAAAAACAGACAAGTAACTGAAATACTGATTTTTTTTTCCAGAAAACCAAACTTTCTTTGTAATGTAATCCATGATCAGAAATGGAGAGATCCTCCTTGCCAGTGATTTTACAATATGCTACCCATAAAGACAGATACTAATATTTTTATTTACAAATGAACATGCAGAAAATGAAATGACACAAATGATTGTCAATAACTAAAGTACACAAAAGTAGACCCATACAAACCTTACAAAGCGAGGTAGGAAAAAACACCCCACTTCATTAAAATATTCACAAAAATAGTGCAAACAAAACAATCTGAAATTATTCTCAGTATTCCAGTGTCTAGAAAATAATTATAATTAATTTAAAGCAACTAAGTGGAATTCGAGACTACAGGTTGGAAATATTGAGCTTATGTATCTGACTACTGCATTTAAGACATTTTATGTGATATATACACTTAAAATGAGATGTTCACTATTCCATCATGGAATCATAAGCTTCACACCATAACATTTTTTTCAGTCATATAAGGAAATATTGCTTTCATCTTCTATAAGCACATTAAGGTCCAATCTCTCTTTACATTAGAAATCAATGGAATCAGATTTATTTAAGCTTTTACAATACTCCATTATGAAATACAATGAACTGGCCACCTTATTTGCTGAAAGCTGGCTGATTCAAAAATTATTTTAAAATAGCTACAACACTGAACAAAACCATTTCACTGAGCTTACTTTGCATTTAAATAAATCCCCACAAATATAAACAACATGGCAGCATATCATCATTATGTGGCAGAAAATGAGTAAGGCGTAAATTAAAGAATAATGTACCTATCCTTATATTTGTAAAAGATACCTATTTTTTTTAATACTTCCCCATCTACATTTATCACTCTACATTTTTTTCTGGATTTAATACTTTTCTTAATGTGTTGTATTTACCAACTACTAGACCAGAAATGTAAAGAAGCTGCAGAGATGGAAAGTATTTACGTACCATATTTACCATAGTATGGATAAAGAGTGGCAGTGGGATGTTAATATGCATTTGATGGGAGATGAGGGTTGATTCTGGCTCTGCTTCTTAGTTATACGACCTTGTAGTGTCACAACCTCTTTGAGTCTCGTTTCCTGAGGATGAATGTGTGTGTGGAGACTAATTATCTCTAGGGTCTCTTCTAGCACAAAAATTCTGATACTATAATAAATAGGCACAGAAGAGTGGATTTGGTAAGTAAGGGTGGTAGAAGGGGATCAGGATATTAAATTACAACTATTTCCTCCTTAGCTTCTTAAAATATTTTCATATTTAAAAGTCTCTCCTAAGTTAAATTTAAATTTTCGTATACATTTAGTTTGCTTTCTAGTAATATGATCTTAAAATTAATGTCATACGAAAGAATTCCCAAACTCTTCTGGTATTTCTTTATATTCCTTAATTCAACCCGGCACAGATGGCACCAAATAGTTTTATTATAGAAAACAAGTATTTTCTCTCTAAGTGTCTTTTTCATAGATGGGTAAACTTTTTTAAGGAGGTATAAAAAATATAAAATAAAAGACTGTTAAAGGACAAAGTATGAATATTGCTGGCGTGTATTTGTATATCTGAAATAAAAGTATATTAAATACTA
Organism: Callospermophilus lateralis; assembly: GCF_048772815.1. Taxonomy (NCBI): domain Eukaryota; kingdom Metazoa; phylum Chordata; class Mammalia; order Rodentia; family Sciuridae; genus Callospermophilus; species Callospermophilus lateralis. The sequence continues at coordinate 33,895,993 of NC_135313.1, read as the reverse complement.
ATAAATAATGCAAAAGGAATTTTAAAAGCCTGAAAATTTGATAAACTTTTTTCATTGTAACTATATCTTATACATGAAATCTCTTAAGACCCTGAATGGAAAGTCTAAACTAAATGAAATGTTTCTTCATTGGGGCCAAATATCACCTACAAGAAAACAATTGTTACAGGGTCCTGAAACATTAATGGGTATGTGTATATTCAAAATCTATATGTTGGGGCTGGGGATATAGCTCAGTTACATGCACAAGGCCCCGAGTTCAATCCCCAACAAAACACACACACACACACACACACACACACACACGCACGCGCACACACACACGTATACACGTACACACGTACAGATAAATAAAATCCTCTAAGATGAAAATTTTTTTCTTGCAATAATGGGGATTGAACTCAGGGGCACTCTACCACTAAGTCCTTTTAATTTTCTGAGACAAGGTCTTGTTAATTTAAGCTTCTAATTCTGGCCTTCAGCTTGCCATCCTCTTGCCTTAATCTCCCTAGTTCTGTGATTACAGGCTACTGCTACTGCACATCGTAGCAAGATGAAAAAATTTCAAATTAATTTTGCAGATATAACAAATAATTTCTTAAAATATTTTCATATTTAAAAGTCTCTCCTAAGTTAAATTTAACTTTTCACTACACATTTAGTTTGCTTTCTAGTAATATGATCTTAATGGAATTCTTTACTGTAATTTCATTTATTTGGTATTTCTTTTGTGCTTTTAATTCAAATGCTTGATTTAGATGCCAATACGTGCACAACTTGTTGAATTAAAAACAGCCTATATAAACCAGGTATTTTTGCCATAAAATGAGGAAACTCTGGCCATAGCCAAGATCTCATTCCTTGGTGAGTACAATATTCCTTTCCTTACATACCTGAAACTTTGCTTTCTTTAGTATGCTATAAAGTTGTATGCCTCATTTATTTTGGCTGTTTAAAATTTTCTTTTCACTTACCTGGCATCTCTTAAGTATTTAAAATATATCTTTGTGATATATTTACATACCATACACATATAAATAAACCATCAACTTTTGCCTGGACTTTGGCAATATTCTGGATACTAGATCAGGTTCTAGTTTTTCATTTTCATATGAGCTGAAAAATGTTACAGACCACCAAATTAAAATCCTTATGAACATGCTAACATAAAGTCCCTGTTTTTTTTTTTAATGCTCTTAAAACTGAAAACAACCGGGGGATTTTAGGTGTGAAAAAAAAAAAAGGCATTTTCTTAGTTATTATCACAAAATTATTTGTAATTTCAATTGGTAGAGATAAAATCTAAAACCATTAATAAGGAGAATACTTGCTTTCTATAAACTCATTTTTCTTTCACAATAATAAAGTAAATGTACAAAGCACTAATAACTGTATTTTGTGGAAGGATAATTTATAGCAGTTCAAGTCACAATACTGATTTTTTCAAAAACCAAGTATATTCCCTTCTTTTTCAAACATTAGAGCTCGAGACCCAGAAGAGGTTATAATAAATCTTATTAATCAAATCAGAATTTTAAAAAAATGTTTTAAAATCAATAATGTACTTCTGTAGCCTTATAGCAGTTACCAAATGCTACTTACATACATTCAACATCTAGCTTACTGGCATGATTTCAAAGTTTTATAAAAATGAGAAACTTTGCAGATTAGAAGATACACAAACTGCATTATACTAAACATAAAGGCAGTGTAGTCCTTATAGGAGAAATCAAGTCAGTACCCCCTGGTAGAAATGTTCTATAAAAATGTGTCACATTGAAGCGTCAGTGTTTTCAGCCAACTATCTGTCCCTGATGTATTTCCTTGGAGTATATGATCTATCAGGACTTTAGGTTTATTAATCCAAAATGTCTGACTGAATTTAGGTACATCTAGAAAGCAGCTGAAAGGGTTTCTCCAAGAGTCTAACATCACAGAAAGTGGATTGAGAAATCCCTCTCTTTACCTGAAGACGTACAGTTCTACTTCAGTCATCATCAGCTCACAAAGAAAAAGAAAAACCAATCAAAACCCCCCTCAGACACAATTCCAACAAGCTAAACAAAAACCACCCCTCCCCCAACAAAACCCCAGCACCAAAGTGTCAATCATTCCTGGGAAATAGAACATGCTCCTTGAATTCTCTGATTTGTTAGCTGTTCAAAATTTAAGGACAGAAATGATCTTAAGTCCTTGTGGGAAGAGGGAAGACATGTTAATAATGACTAGAGAGCCATTGAGAAAGTGCATTATCAATTACACAATCAACTTAGAGCCCCACCCTCCCAAAGGAGGTGGCTACAAATTGATTTAAATGCCTCAGTAACTGAACAACTAAGTCCTTGGGATAAAGAAAATGGGGGAAAAAAAAGAGCTACCCTCATTTTAATGAAAAGTGCAGCAGTCCACCACCTTTCCCCATGCTTCTCAAGAAAATGATTGCACAGACTCAGAGAAGTCCCAAGTCATAGCAGAACCTCTGAGGCACTCCTGGTTAAGAGAGAAAAAAATATGATCCAATAATCTTCATAGTTCTATAGATTATGTGAACAAACCCGTTTTGTCTTGTTTTTGAACAAAAGCCAAAGAATCATAAGGATCATATACACCACTTCCTCTAGTGTATCCTCAGTCTCACAGTGTTGAAATGGGACCAATCAGCCTATGATGGATTGCACATCACCCAAGGAAAAAGGAAGGCATGGAAAAGGCAAACGTGTTATACTGCTTCACAAACACATTTACAAGGTACAGGTGAAGAGAAGATATAGGAAGGAGGGAAAAGAAAACCTTATTGCTGTTTTCATACAAAATACAGTATGAAGATACCTAAACTAAATCAAATCTGATTACAATGACCAATATTTTCACAATGTGGGATGAGTGTCTTCTTATACAATGAAATGTTCCATTTAAAAGGTAAGCGAAGAGAGGATGTCAGAACTACACCTGGGATATTAGCTGCATATTGAAACTTGGGGATCGAGACTGCTTGGTTAAGGGGGCTCCTGGGCTGAGGAGCTCTTTACCTTCACCAGCTTGACCTAGCCGGTCTTCCTGTAGACTGATAGTTGAATATCGATTAGCATTATTAGCTGCTAGATTAGTAACTCCCTCAGTGCCAACCCCAATGCTGGTACTTGCTTGACTGCCATTTACATAGTCAAATGATTTACTTGAGGAAGCACTGGCTGTCCTGATTAGACTTAAACTATTGGTTTTTGGCACCACCTGGCCAGCAGGCAGGCTCAGGTGTTTCTTCATTGGTGTCAGTTCAATGGAATCTACACTAAGATCAGTTGGTTGTTGAATATACTGCTTGCGAACTATTGAATCTCGAGGGATCTCACTGGATTTGATGGCAGAAGCTGTTTCTTTATCTTTGGCTGAACGCCCAGTTGCTACTTTCCGTAAGCTTCCCCTCTGAGAAGAGGATGGTTTGGTCCCAATTGGCTGGCTGCTGAGGGAAGCCCCTGATGAAAATCCTTCATCTGCATCATTCAGGTTTACAGACTCCTCTCCTCCATTTACACCCTCAGCACCTAAAAAATAAATCAGAAAGACTTAGTAATAGCTAAATTAAGTTAAGTAGCAGTTGTGAATAACAACACTGACCTTTTTCTTGATTAACATTTGCTATGAGTTCATAATGATCTTACTATCAACACTTCTAAGTAATTTAGGAGAATAAATCTTAATCTATACAGAATTCTAATATACTATTTATTGTGTTCATTTAGTTTTAATTACTTCAGTTTTTATAAAACTATTCATAAACTTACTTAATATACTATTAATATTTGGGCATATAAAACCAGGCACAATACATTAAATATATAAATACATTTATAACTCTTTATAATATACTGTTTTTCATTTGACATGAACATATTTACCTATTGTAAAACAATTGAAACCTTTTCCTCATATCTTCTTTAGCCCACCATAAAATGTACAAAAGGGACTCTTCCAATTTCAGTTACCTAGAATTATACCAAAACCTGATTTATGCCTATAGGCCAAAACTATAATAAGATTTTATATTTATCAAGTTAACTGCTTCTCTATGGCTTAAGGCTTTTAATATTGAACTAATAGATTTTCTAACTCTATTTCTAATCTAAGAAACTACATTGCTTCCAATAATTTCACAACCATATTTTGTCTTATGGACAGGACTACTCACTGGTTTCCATACTTTCTTGAAAAATTAATATGAAGAAAACATTATCAGGGAACAGTGGTAAAAAACTAGCAGGGATACTTAAGAATGATTTTCATTTCCTACATTATATATATTTAATATTTTAGATTCTAGCATTGAGATGTATAACTTTTTTTAAAGTATTTTAATCTTTTATTTGTATTTGAACACAACATCTTTATTTCACTTATTTACTTTTATAATCACAAAATATAATGCCCCATTACATTTCACACATAAACTGTAGTTAACATAAAAATCTGTATCTTGAGTTTTTGTGGGGAGAGAAATATATATAATACATTGATCATGCTATTCCAGAAAGCCCAATTCTCTATTGATTGTATTTACTTTCTAAGAGACTATATGACCATACTTTTTCTTCTTTCAAAAACTGATATTTTTCCCAGACTGCAAATAAGTTTAATCAAATCTACAAAATAGATACCAACATTATAGTTAAGAGTAAAATGTTAGGAAATAATCTACACAAATATTACTTTGAGATATAAGTTACCTATGTGAAAGATATATAAAATATTAAAAACACAATCTTTTACTTAACATAGTACCTGGAAAAATAAAAATACATTCTTGGCTATATTTTCTCATGGATTTGTTATTTCCTTCCTTCTAAAGAATGAAATAAGCTGTCCTTAAAGCAAAAGGCACCTTGTTATATATATATACATATATATATCCAGCAATTTAATGTTTAATCATGCAAAGCTATGTGAAAATGCATTTACTAAGAAAAGTAGCAGCTGACACCATGTCTCTCAACCTCTTCAAGAGAACTGTATATAATGTCCCATGAAAATTGAAACTTTGATTTACATATCGTTTTAGTAATTTACTTAAAATTAGTATAAAGAACTCTAAAATGCCCAAGAAGAAATAATTACTAATTCAAAAGTAGTATTGGTAATATAAAACAAGGAATGAACAGAAATATATCATTGGATTTATCTATTAATTAGGAAGGAGACTGAGAGATTTAGTGCTAGCTTTGAATCTTGCTACATGCAGATCTTATGCCAAAGCAATATGGCCATAAAAGAGATGATTGTAACATGAAGGCCACCATGCAAGAGAACCTACTGGTATGTACTAGGAAATGGTTTATTATAATGGAACAATGACTAAACTTTAATTATAGGAATCATCTTCAGTTTAATAGGTAGGTGATAGATTCATATTCTCCCTGAATTTCAACATATAATATCACAGTTTTAACTATAAAACTATTTAAAACCATCATACTTTAAAACATTTTTAAAAGATCAATTATCTACATTAATTCAAAAGCTTTGGCATACTACAGAATTACCAAAACTTCTCATACGTTTTAGTAATTTCCTTCCTTCTGTTTAAAAAACCTTAAGAAAGAAAACAGGCAATTCTCAAAACATTTTACTCATGATCCAAACAACAATCTGTAAAAAAAAAAAATTGCCTTTCCTATTCTACTAATATTGATTTAAAACTATAATTAAGCTAGACTAAAGGGTAAGATAATTGTTTAGAAATTTCAAACATACTCAAAACTTATTCCCTGCTGGATGTGGTAGCTCACAGCTGTAATCCCATCAACCCAGGAGGCTGAGGCAGAAGGATCTAGCCTCAGCAACTTAGCAAGAATCTAAGCAACATTATGATACCCTGTCTCAAAATAAATAAAAAAGGCTGGGGATGTAGCTCAGTGTAAAGTGCCCCTGGGTTCAATCCCCAGTAAAAAGAAACAAATTTATTCCCCTTTTCTTGTGGTTTTATATCACCAATCCCTCACTAAAGCTAACATTTTACCAGTAATTAGAAATATGAAAGTAAGGCATTTAAATATTTAATAGGATTCAATAGGATATTAAAGAGAAATTAACGGTTTTGATTCCTTTTTCAAAATGTATGACTTCTGATGAATTGGAAGCAATATTTCAGACTAATCTAACACTTCCTATAATTTTATCAATACTAAAATTAACTAACCGTGCTACATTTAACACATACTTTCAATAGTCCTAACAATGGTACAAGATACATCTTAAGTAGCTCATTTAATCATCAAGAATATAAAGAAATAAGATGTTGTTCAATTTAGGCCAACTCTGGGTTCCATATTCTCACTAAAATTGATTGCTAGGGAAAGTATAAAAAGGGAAGGCTGCATCTTCCATAGCCATATAAAGAAGAATCTGAAACGGTACCAACTTCTCTGGGTTCCTAGATCATGCACATGCAATACTGTAAAATGAAGGTTGACTGTCCTGGGCAAATGGGCAAGGGCACAGAGTATAGGTTTAAATTCTTACTGAGCATGCTCAAATTTCTAATGCACCAAAAAGAAAGACTTCCTTAAGGTGGAAGTTAATTGCTTTATGTATGTTTTGCTTTAAGCAAAAATATGTACCTCTTTTAAAACTACATGGTTTATTATGCAAATCAGTATAAAGGTTTCACAGTGGCAACACATTGGGTAATGAAAAAGCTATTTACCTACAGTTCCCTCTTTCACAAAGCTAACTCATGGCATTCCATGCAAGACAGCAAGTAAATACTTTCCTGGAGGACAGAAATGTTCTTTTACAGAGAGTGATGGAAGACGATAGGTAAAAAATTCTCAAGATACCTACATTGTAGAAACAAGAAACTACTAGGATATCTGATCTCTAAATAATACATTTCAATTCCATTTGGGAGCTACATAATAGAACCATGATTTACAATGAATTATAAAATGTAGTATGCACCAGGACAGCACGTATATGGAGGAAAGGGTCAGTAATTCTCTAGACCTAGGCAACTTAACACAAGGACTATAAAAATTCAATCAATATAGCATACTCTGTCAAAAAGGTAAGAAATTCTTTTTAGATGTTAATTTAACATCCTAGAATTACAGATAAATTGATCAGCCCCATTTCAATTTCCCAAGTATACTCATGTTTGAAACCCTTCACAGATCTTTAAAGAATAGTTATTATATAAATACATTTATATTGACTATTAAGGCTCATGTCCATTGGGTGCATTTTTTCTTTCCTAATGTTAGAATAAACATGCTCAGTAATGAAAAAATTCCAAGCATTTGCAAATCTTTTGGATACAGGCCCCTGCCTTGTTAGTAGCCATGCCAAGCTGTTCTTTGATTACACAGGGATGCACACTCCAGGCCAGCACAAACAGTAACTAAAGATTGTACCTAACCTGGTGCTAGGCATATAGGGAAGAGAGGTGCTTTGCAAGGAGAAGCTAATACACCCTGGGGTAGTGGAAACACACACTAGAATGGAAAGATGTTCTGCTTGGGGATAGAGAGCCAGGATCCTTCTCCAGCAACTGCCTCACTGACTTCTGCCTCCTCATCTCTGTCCTACCCTCTGTTGTGGCTGCTGCCGAGTTGGGCTCCGGCGAGCCATGCTCAGGGGTCCTGCGCACCAGCACCTCCCCCTCTTGCACACGTTTGATCCCTAGGTCAGTGGAGCCGTGTTGGATCGGGGAGCCAGGAATACTCGAGTCAGCCTCGTTTGAGAAGTCAAAGCCATCTGGGATTCAACATATAAAATTTTAGTGCTTTTGTGCTGCTCTATTCTGAGCATTCTGACCCAGGCAGATAAGAGAATGTTTATATGGATATGATATTAACACAAACACTATTTATATAATTACATGTGTGTGCATAGCTTGCACGCACATAAGGCAGCAGATGAACAATGTGAGGTTTGCAAATGAACAGGACAGAAAAATAGGGATTAAATGGCAATTAATATCTCTTAGGCAAGACAGCTTGACTATTCAAGAACTGTATGTCTTATGAAATACTGCTGGGTTCAGCACATATAAAAAAGGAAATGCAAAGATATAAATCCAAAACCACAGTCAATTATTTTATGGATAGCTTGTATTACACTGTTAGTTTGGTTTATCATAGTTATCTCCCACAGTGCTCATACATGCACCTTTTATTTTTTTCCTCAGTAAGTTAGCAGGCTTAAACTTTTTTCCTATTGTTACTACTAGTTCAAAAACAGACAAAAATCCATCTGATCTTATTTTTGTTTTAATATTTATATAGCAGTATAACATCTTTCTACCTTATGTACACATATATTTATATTAAATTTAACAGTAAGCATTTAATCACATTTCTAAGAGCTATCTTAAAAACTAAAAAACTTTTACTTTAATTATATAAAGTGCTATAATACCATGAGTTAATATAGTCTATACAAATAATGAAAAATTTACTTGACTCCATGAGCATACTATGGGGATTTTGTACTTACCTTCTCTTCTCCATCTATGCCGACGGATTGAAGCTGTTGTAATTGCAGTCCGAGAAATCCTCGGCACTGTTGGGGTGACTTCCACTTTAAGTACTTTCTGGCCCTCTTGTGAAGAATCGGGAGCATCAAATGGTAATGAGTTTTTCATGGCATTGGCAACCTAAAATAATAACATAAGGTGTACAAATTTACAACCAACATGCAGCTTTTGCTTATTCTGTACTTCATGCTTCTGTAACTCTTTGAATATGTATTTAAAACCTATCCTAATATAACAAAAGTACAAATGTGTCAGAAATATTTGTATCTCCAACATTCTGTATTATTTAAAACAGGTTTTTCAAAGGAGAATTTATTTTTAAAAATGTGAGTCACTGGGTTGGGGGTGTAGCTCAGGGATAGAGAACTTGCCTAGCATGTACTAGGTCCTAGATTTGATCCCAGTACAACAAAAATAAGAAAAAAATAGAAAAAGTGAGTCATACCCCACTGATTCTTGGAGTTGTTGACTTTCAAGGAGAAAAAGCATTTACCATTTTGCACCCTGATGTAAGAAAAATTAGAATAAGCTTCTAGTCTTCACATGATAAATAATAGGCAAAAATTAAGTGGTTTTGTTTCTTGTTCATTTGTTAATTAGGCTTTTCTCCACTTCTCTATTTCCATAAAGAGAAGTCTTCCCTAAATACTTCTGGCATTGTGCACACTACTTTCTGCTAGCTTAGAGAAGTGAGAAACCTGGTTGGTGAGTAATTGAGAGTTGACTAGTTAATGTTTCTTAAATGGGTTACTAACTTAGCAAAGATCTTGACCTAAAGGATTATCTTTCTCCCTCCCTCTCTACTTGGCCAAGCACATATGGAATGTATCAACCTGGATAGATGTGCCTGACCTGCCCACTCAGGCCTTCTCTCCAGTGGACTACCAGATAGATGAGTAAGGAGTTAAGTATTTGAATTTAGTCTTTATCAGTAATATAGATGATGCTTGTTTCTCCATATGCCAACTATTTGTTCATGTAACTTGCAACTTGAATAAGGAAAGGGTTATCATTTATTGGGTCCTTCAGAGATGCCAACAAAGAATAATCGATTAACCTGTACTGCCTTGGAAATGTCACTTTATTAAATTTTTTAAAATTTTCAAGGTGGTTACAAGGATAAACCATGAATTTAAAGAGCCTTAAAAATTCAAGTTATGATGATGATGATGAAATTTTTTTGTCCTATTACCTGTTTTAATGTAACCCTTAGTGTAAAATAGGGGATACTAAAATGAGAAAAATAGGAATTTAATATCAAAGAACTATTGCAAATGGTACCTTAATAAATTTATATTCAGCTTAAAAATTTTAAAACAAAGACATAGCCAGGCCTGGTGACATGTCTCTAATTCGAGTGATTCAGGAGAATGAGGAAGGAGGGTGACAAGTTCAAGGTTAGCTTCATCAACTTAGTGAGACCCTGTCTTAAAATAAAAATAAAGAAGACCTGGAGGTATAGCTCAGTGGTAGAATGCCTACCCCCAAATAAACTTTTAAAAAAGTACTGCAGCCGGGCGTAGTGGCATACGCCTATAATTCCAGCAGCTCAGGAGGCTGAGATAGGAGAACTGCAAGTTCAAAACCAGCCTCAGCAAAAGTGAGGCGCTAGGCAAGTCAATGAGACCCTATCTCTAAACAAAATACAAAATAGGGCTGGGGATGTTGCTCAGTGTTCAAGTGCCCCTAGGTTCAATCCCAGGTACTCCCCCACTCTCCACCCCCCAAAAAGTACTGCAAACTGGAAAGAAATTAAAATGATCCATAGTCAGACCATCTAGTCAACTACTATTATTTTGATTCCTATGTCTAGATTTTTAAAAAACTGTATATTAATTTTCCACTTAACACAAACTAGCATTTTTCTTTTCTCTTTCTCTCTTCATTCCCTTCCTTTCAAATGGAACCCAGGGTCTCATGCATGCCAGGCGAAGTGTTCTACTACTGAGCTATATCCCTAGCCCCAGGATTTTTGTTTCATATAAGTTGTCAAGCTATAATTTTATCAAGTAAATATCATAATACATCATTTGCTGCTTGGAACTTTTTTTTCTTTTGGTACGGACTGCAACTTTTTTTTTTCTTTTGGGATTTACCACTGAGCCACATCCCCAGCCCACTTTATTTTACTTTTTTAAAAAATTTTGAGACAGGGTCTCACTAAATTGCTTGGGACTCACTAAGTTACTGAGGCTTGCCTTAGACTTTGCAATCCTCCTGCCTCAGCCTCCAGAGCCACTAGGATTACAGGGGCATGCCAGTGAGCCTGGCTTGCTGTGGAACATTTAGACTAGTTTTATTCCTTTGCCATTTAAAATAACATTGTAATGCTGAGCTTATAATACATGTTTTTGGTATTTAGTTTCCTGGGATACACTACCACACATGGAACACAGAATGAAAGAACACACACACATTTACCAGACTGCTTCCACAATGAGATGATCAAAGTTGTGTCATACTACCACCACAGCACAAAGAATGTCTTCCCTCAGTGGATATTTACATTTGTCTTTATATTTATCATTTACATTTTGACTTTTATTTTGTAAAGCATAAACTTTCATATGCAGAATAAAATAACTGGCTTTTTCTTGTCATGCCTAATGAGAATATTTTTTTTTCTTTGTTCACTGCATACTCTCTTTGCATTTAAAACACTAATTGTTTAGAATTTAGGTATTTGTGAGGGGGCATCAAACTCATTTTAGCAATTCATCATCTCACTTCTATCACACCATTTATTCTAGAGATTTCAATAACTTATATTTAACATTTCTTATCTCTTAAAGGATTTCAAGACATTTAATTCTTTAAATTACTGAATTTTACTTTTTTAGCTTTCTAATTTTTTAAACAGTAGTACCTTCTTTACATACAGACATATTATATAAAGAGTAAGTCAGTCAGATACCTATAATTCCAGCCACTTGGGAAAGTGAGGCAGGAGGATAACAAGTTCAATGCCAACCTGGACAACTTAGTGATAGGATGTCTTAAAAGCGGGAAAAAAAAATGGAGTAGGATGCTGGGGATGTAGCTCAGTAGTAGAGTGACCCTGGGTTCAATTTCTAGGGCTAAGAAGGAGGGGGGAAAAAAAAAAAAGTAAATATAACTTACCAATAGTGGTTGAGAAAAAAGTTCTAGTTGAGCTCTATAAATGATGTCATCGAGAACTTCCTGGCCAAGGTCCCACTGTCCATTATACCTGTAGATAAGCATATCATATACTATCTTTAGCAAATATCTCTAATCCTCACATAATTTTTTTTTAAATTCTAACTCCTACTATTTGGGTTGTAAATAAGATTTTCACATCAAAATTTTCCTTCCTGGTAATGGGGATCAAACCCAGGGGCACGATACCAAGGAGCTGTACAGCCAATCTTTTTAATTAATTTACCTGGGATAGGGTCTCACCAAATTGCCCAGGCTGGCTTCAAATTTACATATCTTCCAGAGCTGCTGGGACTATAGGCTTCACATTGATTGTTATATTATTTCATTTCTACAATGTTTTAATTTTGGTTATAATAACAAAGGAGATTTCAAATACTATGTTTAAAGTAGTTTATAGATGCTTCTTCAAATAAATTGATTTTTATCACATGTGGCTAATATTCAATCATATACTTAATGCATTCATGAAAATTTGAGTTATGAACTTTTTAGAGATAATTTTCCATACAGAAAACCTGAAAATTTTTAGGATGACTCTAATTTTAACAACTAATTATATTATATATTTGCTACTTTAAAAATAATCAAAGAGGGGCTGGGGATGTGGCTCAAGAGGTAGCACGCTCGCCTGGCATGCGTGCGGCCTGGGTTCGATCCTCAGCACCACATACAAACAAAGATGTTGTGTCCGCCAAGAACTAAAAAATAAATATTAAAAAATTCTCTCTCTCTCTTCTCTCTCTCTCTCTCTCTCTCCCACTCTCTCTTTAAAAAAAAAATAATAATCAAAGAAAACTACATTAGAAAAACAAGATAGTGTGCTCATCCTGGGACAAAAGACCCTTTGTTACATCTAATAAGGAAGAATTCATAAATTTCATCTACCACCTACTTACATGGCATAATAAACCCCTGTGAGAAGTTGCACCATAAATTCAGGATCCAATACTATTCGACCACAGAGTTCTTTCCAGTGTTTTTCATGTTGTCGTGGAAACCCACTCACACAAACCCTAGAAAAATAAGGTATGTGTGATTTCCTGATTCACTAAATATAGTAATTGTGCTTTTATAAATTCATTTGTTCAATTATTCATTCCTTAAATATTAACTGATGCCTGCTATATGCCAGTCACTGTTCTTGGCCTAGGATACGGTCGTGAACAGGTAAAAGATTAAAAAATAGGGCTGGGGATGTGGCTCAAGTGGTAGCATGCTTGCCTAGCATGCGTGAGACACTGGGTTCAATTCTCGGCACCACATAAAAATAAAATAAAGATACTGTGTCCACCTAAAACTAAAAAATAAAAAAAGAGATTAAAAAATAAAACCTGTATTTTCACAAAGCATACATTCTAGTGGACTATATCCATTAAAGCTAACTTTTATCAAATAACTAAAAACCTCTTTCACAAATATTCTTTTTGCTCCACTCATGCTTTCCTTTTCACTCACATGCACACAAATGACTGGCTTTTATTCATCCAAACAAGGCAAATTACTCTGAAGCACAGAAATCTCAAAACAGACATTTCAAAAATACTGTTGGCTGCGAGGTCATTTTAATTTTATTCGAAGATTTTTTGTTTGATTTAATCAAAATAAAATATCCAATGAAATATCTATTCACTTCTTTCACTGTGCAACCTGGCACCAGGATTAGTGGCTCTGATAACCAGCTGAGCTGCTATTTCCAGAAGCAAACACTGGAAAAAAATCTCAGACAACAACATATGCAGCACTTGAAGCACCTTGATGTTGTGGAGCAGGGGCTTTCAGAAGCTACTGGACAGCATATGCTTTGTTTCTTTGTCGCTCACAGAACCAAGACCTATCCCTTGAATCTTCTCTACACCCTGCTGTAATACCTCTGGGTTTCTGTCAGTTATACTTAATTTTGATGTATCAGTCTGACTCATACCAGATAAACCTCTTGGTCTTCTTTTTGAGGAACTTGAGCTTTACAAGAGATCTGAAGGTAGCCATGATGGCAAACAAACAAACATAAAAAAACAACTGCCACCTTTTGGGGCAGGGTGAAAGAAGAGAGAGCTGTACCATAAACAACTCCCTTCCTTTCATATGATAGAGATGTTTCCTTAATGATAAACAGAAGATAAAATGTTCCATAAAATTTATGAAAAGATTATTAAATCCTTAAGTGCAATTGGTTCATAATTCTCTCTCTCTCTCTAGTAAGAGAAGAGTCTGATTAATTTGCCTATGCTGGCCTCGAACTTATAAGTCTCCTGCTTCAGTCTCCTAAGTAAATGGGATCATAGGTGTGCACCACCATACCCAGCTCAGATTATGTAAATCAGTTGAGATATTAGGATAATTGTTATATGTATATACACACATATGCACAAATATGTACACACATACATATATATAGCAATTAAGTGATGAATAAAAGACTTTAAGTTGAAAACAGGGCTGGAGATGTGGCTCAAGCAGTTACGCGCTCGCCTGACATGCGCGGGGCGCTGGGTTGGATCCTCAGCACCACATAAAAAAAATAAAAATGCTGTGTCCACCGAAAACTGAAAAATAAATATTAAAAAAAAGTTGAAAACAGCATTATATTAAGAGAAAATTGTTTAAAGAACGTGGACTAGGGGCTGGGGATGTGGCTCAAGTGGTAGCACGCTCCCCTGGCATTCCTGTGGCCCGGGTTCGATCCTCAGCACCACATAAAAACAAAGATGTTGTGTCTGCCAATAACTAAAAAAGAAATATTAAAAAAAAATTCTCTCTCTCTATTAAAAAAAAAAAAGGAAAGAAAGTGGACTAGAAATTCAATTTCCAGGAAATTGTGTAATGTTAGACTATTAGAGAACAGTCTTGCTTGTTTATTTATCATTGGATGATGGTGAATATTATATCTACATGGCATTTAAGCTACACATATTTGAAATAACCTAACTTTTTTATTATATCAATATTTATATAGTAGAAATCACATATCATTTGCAAATGTTTAAGATAGGACAAAACAGTTTACACATCAACTTAAAAATGTACAAAAGATAAAATTTTTCAAAATTCTTAAGGGGACAAAAAACAAGTTTCAGGACCATTAAACTCTGCCATCACTTTTGTTATTAAGAAACTCTAGCCATATGTGGTGACACAAGCCTGTAATTTTAACAACTCAGGAGGCTGAAGCAGGAGGGTTGCAAGTCCAATGCCAGACAAAGAAACTCAGTGAGACCTTGTCTCAAAATTTAAAAAAAAAAAAGGCAACACAAAGGGTTCAGGATGTAGTGCTTAGGTAGAGTGCTTCTGGATTCAAGCCCTAATACCACAAAAATAAACAAAACTCTACTAAAGGCCATAAAAATGCTGCCAAATATGACAACAAGCGCATTTCTTTTAATGAACCTGAAATAGCCTTTTATAATGTTATCTTAAGATAGGCAGTAAGTGCTTAAACAATGTATGCTCTTGAAAACAGAATCTAATTTAGAAACACTCTGTTGTCCACTGATGTTATTATAGATGAAATGATGTACTTATTTTAAGATAATCTGTAAAATTTCAGTTATAACTAATTCAGATTGACCCACTTACCAACATTAATGTTATAAACAGGATCACATTCTCTTCCAAGTAACACAACAGTATATGAACTTCAGCTAAGCATTTGTGGTAGGAGACAATCTTTTGGAAGGCCTCGATCCCTGTGATTCCCTCCTTTCTGGTATTTACCCTCCTCCCTTAAGTAAAGGTATGATCTATGAGGTAATGGGATTCCCCAGTTACGTGCTTATGACTATGTGACTATGTTATTTAAGGTAAAGGGTTTTGCTGGGATCCTTCTCACTCCTTCTCTAAGCTTTGAAGCTGTCATGTTGTAGTCTGCCTACATTGGGAGGTCCATGGCATGGAACTGAGAATCAACTCTGGCAGACAACCAACAAGAAACTGATGGTCAGCTGGGCTACCCAATATACAACAGAAAAAACTGTAAGCAATCTCAGGAAGATTTGTTGCACATCAGCAGATCATTCAGGTCCTGGATGCTATGGACTAGGACCCTCAGCCCTACAACCACAAGAACAGAATTCTGCCAACAAGGGTTGAATCTGAGGTAAGACTGCAACTCCAGACAACATTTTAACCATACGATCCCAACCAGAGGACCAGCTAACTCATGCCCAGATAAGTGTGTGATGTTTCAAGCCACGAAGTTTGTGGCGATTGTTATGCACAACAGAAGACAAACAGTATTATACTTTTTGGGGGGGCAGAAGGAGCAGTTGAGTTTCCTCAAGTAGAAATTAGTTGGATAGGACAGACTTAGAATTGAAATTCTGTGACTCTAAATTAATTTATATTACTTGAACTTTTTTCTATTCTACCGGACCTTTAAAGATGAAATATACACCAATGTTCCTCAAATTATTCCATGAAATAGAAAGGGAAGAAATACTTCCAAATTCATTCTATGGGGGCCATATCATACTCATACCAAAACCAAGTAATGTCACAACAAGGAAAGAAAAGTACAGACCAAAATCCCTGATGAATTTAGATGCAAAAATACTTAATATTAACAAATCATATCCAACAATATATTTAAAAAGATTGCATACCATGACCAAGTTGGTTTTATTCCAGAGATGTTTTTATTTAAGGATGGTTTAATATACACAAACCAAAAAATAATTCATGGATAGAATTCAGGACAAAAATCATTTAGTAATTTCAACAGATGCAGAGAAAGCCTTCAACAAAATTCAGCACCCACTCATGATAAAAACACTGTAAAAACCAGGGACAGAAGGGACATCATAAAGGATATATATATTAAAAATCAACCTCATAGTAAATGGGGACAAACTGAAAGCATTTCCTTTAAAATTTGGAACAAGAGAAGGATTTCCACTCTTACCACTCTTATTTTATATAGTGTTAGAAACTCTAGTTGGAGCAATTAGGTGAGAAGGAAACAAAAGGGATAAAAATAGAAAAGGAAGAAATCAAATCATCACTATTTGTAGATGATAAGATCAAAAAAGCTCCACCAAAAAACTGCTAGATCTAATCAACAAATTCAGCAGAGTCACAGGTTACAAAAATCAATCGTTTTCCTATATACCAATAATGAATCTGTTGAGAAAGGAATCAGGAAAACAATCCCATTCACAATAGCCTCAAAAAGGTAAAATAAAATACCAAGGAAGTCAAGACCTGTACAACAATGAAAACTATAGAACACCGAAGAAAGAAATTAAAGATGATACAAGATGGAAAGACATCCCATGATCAGGGATAGGCAGAAAATTTTGTTAAGATGGCCATATTATCAAAAGCAATATACACATTCAATGCAATCCCCTTCAAAGTACCAATGACATCTTTCACAGGACTAGGAAAAGCAGTCCTAAAATTCATCTGGAATAAGAAAAGACCCAGAATAGTCAAAGCAATTCCAAGCCAAAAAAATAATGCTGAAGCTACCCTACCACAATACCTGACTTTAAATTATATTACAGAGCTATACTAATAAAAAGTGCATGATACTGGCATAAAAACAGACACATACACCGATGGTACAAAACAGACAAACCCACACAGATACTGTCATCTGATCCTTGACAAAGGTGCCAATTACATCCACTCAGAGAAAAGACAGCCCTTTTAACAGTGCTGGAACAACTGGTTATCCATACATAGAAGAATGAAAGTAGATGCTTATCTCTCACCCTGCACAAAAATAAACCCCAAATGGAACAAAGACCTTGGAATTAGACCAGAAACTATGCAACTGCTAGAAGAAAACACAGGGTCAATGCTCCAGCTTTTAGGCACAGCCAATAACTTTCTCAATAGGAACACTAAAGCTCAGGAAATATCGCCAAGAGTTAATAAATGGGGCACCATCAAATTTAAAAGCTTTTGTACAGCAAAGGAAACAAATAGGAATGTGAAGAGAAAACCCACAGATTAGGAGAAAATGTTTGCTAACTACTTTTCTGACAGAGGACTGATATCTAGAATATATAAAGAACTCAAAATTTAACACCGAAAAAAAAAAAAAAAAAACACCACCTCCAATTAATAAATGGGCAAATGAATTAAAGAGACACTTCTCAAAAGAAGAAATACAAGTGGCCAACAAATACAAGAAAACTATGTTCAACATCATTAGCAATTCGGGAAATGCAAATCAACACTGAGATTTCATTTCATGCAAGTCAGATGGCAGTCATCATGAATACGAAGCAGAATAAATGCTGGAGACGATATGGAGAAAAAGGAATATTTTTACACTGTTGGATGGGACTGTAGATTAGTCCAATACACTACGTAAATCAGTAATGGAGCCTCCTTAAAAGACTAGGCATATGACCCTGCTATACCATTTATTGGTATTTATATTGAGGAATTATTAAAGTCATTATACTATAGTGATATATGCATATCCATGTTTATGGCATCATAGTTCACAATAGTCAAATTATGGAACCAGCCCAGGTATCCATTAATGGATGAATGGATAAAGAAAATGTGATATATATACACAATGGAATTTTATTCAGCCATAAACAAAAATGAAATGATAACAGTTGCAGGAATGTGAATGGAACTTGAGAACATATGTTAAGCAAAATAAGTCAAACTCAAAAGTAAGGGTCTTATGTTTTCTTTCTTATGTGCAAGCTAGAGAGGAAAAAGGAAAAAAAAGGTGCAGGGGAGGGGATCTCATGAAAATCAAAGATTCTCAGTAAAATAAAGGAAAGGGACTAAGGGGAAGGGGGGGGAGGCAATTGGTAAAACGAGGGCAATTCCACCATGCGGCCAGCACAATGGTTTCATTAATGAGGTTCTTGGCATAAAAGTTAGCTAGCAGAGATCGAAATAAACACACAGACTCAGTTACCTTTTTCTATGACCAGGTCCGAGACGGCTCCCCTCTCCTGTTCCCACCTCTAAACGCCTGGCAGGGCAGCAAGGATTACTCAGGGCTAGCAGGAGAGAGAGAGAGGGAGCACGCCAGGGAGTAGCCTTTTATTGGGGAACAAGAAATTCAGGGGAGAATTCCATCCAATGAAGGTTGAAGGGGGGCCACACTCTAAGGTCAGGGTCAGTGATTGGGCCCCCGGGGTCAGTGGTCAGTCACACCCCCACACGGACGGGTTCTCTCAACAGGAGAGGGCCGGGAAAATTCCGACACAGCCAGAAGCCTCAGACCCAAACCGGGAGTCACCCAGTCACGTGTGACAATGGCTCAAATTACATTGCTATATATTGTGCATGTACCAATATGTAACAATAAAAATCACATCATTTTATACAACTACAATGCACAAATAAAAAATGTGGGGGAAGAAAGAAATGAATATAAAAACAGAATACAATGTTTTTTTTCTATAGAGCAATTTAAATTTCAGTCATGTCTATGAAATTAGAAATTCTAATATAATAAAGGTTATTGTGAGACACAGAACATCATACCCTAATTCCCCACCAACACATACACACAGATAACTGTTGCAATTATTAATCTTCAATACAGAGACTGTTATTTGTGAAACATATAAAGGAAAAAGTTTACATTCCTTATTTCTCACCATGATTTCTAAAAAGTGGCATCCAGGGAGTGATTAGGCGTATCACTCAACAATGCTAACTTGGCCTAACTCCTTGTTCACCTAGGAAATATTCTTTTAATGTTGAAATAATTTTCCAGAAATCATAGGGATGAAAAGAACTCCTACAGAAATATAAGCTCTGTGAAATTGTTTTATTACTGTATCATGATACATTAGAACAGTGTCTGGCATAGAGAATATACTCAATAAATATTTGTCAAATAAATGAATGAATATGAAAGTTAATTAAAATCACACTTCTCACCTGGAGCCCATACGACAAAGAGATTGGTAAGATGAGGCAGGCATATACACAATAGCAGAATTATAACATAGCATGAGAAAACTCAGGACTTCAAACCTGGAAGAAATAAACAATGGAAAAAAAAATACTGTATACAATTATTTCCACTAGAGACTACAGTAAATGTTTATTCACCGAATGGCTTTAATACCTTAATATTGACTTTCGTGATTTCTCAGATTACTATGGCATCCTCTGTTTCAGTTTCCATTCTCATTATTACAAGCCATATTCCTGGATGTCATCAATATTTTCTTCTTTAAAAAACAAATCATCATCCTTAAATCGATGACTCCCCTATCCCCTATCATTAGAAGTCTACCATGTTGCTATTCACTACATGATGAAATCCAAACTTACTAGAAGGTCCTTTAAAATCATGGAATCTTTATTACAAGGTCCTTTAAAATTCACCTTGAACTTACCTCTCCAGCTTTATTCCTCCCCTTCACTGCCCACTACATACACATGCTACATTAATCCTCTCACCGTTGCATGATTATGTTATAAGCTTTTGTAACTCCTAATTTAATGCATGCTGCTCCTTTTTACTACAATATTTTCTTATTTGGAAAATTCCCGCCAAGGTTTCAAGTTTTGGATCAAATGGTGTTAGGGACTGAACCCAGAAACTCATGCATGCTAGTTAACTGCTCTACCTCTGAGCTCCCCCAGCTCAGATTTTTACCATAGACATAAAGCTATTCTTAATTATCCTAGCTGAAGAAAACTACAGGTCTAAAATAGCATTTATTCTACAGAATTATAACTTTCTCCCTCTTTCTTGGTTTTACTCATTTAGTTACAGGCAACTTTAGGACAAAGAACCTGACTTTTTCATCCATATTGTTAATGTCTAGCACAGTGTCTAATATAATTGCTTAATACATAGTTATTGAATGAATAAATAAATGCTTTTCTAATATTTATAGTCTCTAAAAAAAAAGTGGCTCTTAAACCTGGATCCATACTAGTTATACAAGACTTTTAAAAACATATGTTCCTATGTCTCTATCTAGAGTGACCCAATTAAGAACCTCTGAGGATAAGACCCAGAGGAGTTGTACTTTTAAAAGCCTTTCCACAGATGGATGGTAAATGGTATGTGGAAACCCTTTACATTATTTTTGGCACATTTTTTGTAAGTCTGAAATTATTTTGAAATAAAAAGGTAAAAGGTGAAAGCCTGATTTGAAAGCAGTCATACCTTCAAATCCTGTCTCCTTCTCCATACATCTAGGTAATACTGAAGATTTATTTTCTGAAAGGATAAAAGAGAATTCTTGCCTAGGAGCCAACAGGCACAACTGTGATTTGATGTGTGTGTAGGGGTGAGGGGGTAATACTAAACAAAGATTGAAGTCAAATATGACTTGCTGAATATTGAGACCTCAAGCTCTCCTTCTCCACTCAGCCATCAGAATGCTAGCAGCCAGCCCACTACTTAGGGAACTAGATGAATTTGATGACTCTTAAGGGAAAGACTTCCAAGATTCGGACTCATGAAATTTTCCAAGTGAGTGGTACAGTGAGATCACCCAACAGGGAAGCTCACAATTAGCCCACTACTGTGGTCAGAGCTTCTTATTTTTATTCCCCTTCTTTTAAATAAGGGGGGAAAAAAGACTACTAAACAAATGAGGAACTCTATTAATATGAAAGAGACTAAAATTTAAAAAAGGAAAAAGGCAATTTGATGAAACTAGCATATAAAGACAAAATAACTTTTCGTAACTAATTACTATACTATTAATATTCTCAAAAATAAGAAGATATAATTTCAAAAATACATCAATTCAAAAAGTATTCAGAGAACTATAAAATCTTTTTAGATTAAAAAAAAACTGCAAGAATTAAAAACTCAAGAAAGCCAGGCGCAAAGTTGCACACCTTTAATCCTAGTGTCTCAGGAGGCAGAGGCACGAGAATTCCAAGTTCAAGGTCAGATTGGGCAACTTAGCAAAACCCTGTCTCAAAATAAGAAATAAAAAAAGGGCTGGGGTATCCAAAGTTCAGTCCTGGGCTCAATCCCCAGTACCACCAAAACGTCAAGAATAATTGGTGAATGCAGTTGAGAAACAGTCTCAGAAAGTAAAGCTGTGGCAAATGAAAAAGGAAAGGATCTAGCAGATCCAATATCCAAATTAAAAGAGCTCCAGATGAAAGATTATATAAAGTGGAAAGTCTGAACTAATTAACAATAACAATTTGAGAAAACTTCCCAGTCTGAAGGGCATGAGTTTCCAAATCTAAAAGGTCCACTTAGTGTTCAGAATGGATGGAATAGGCCCACACCAAGCAATTTTGCAGTGACATTCAGAATTTGTGGTATGTAAATTATATTTATATTTAAAAATAAAGTTAAAGCCAATAATTAACTGAAAATGCACAACAAGTAAAACAGTGTTATTATTTCAACATTCAAAATATTGCAAGTCAGTAAGGAAAAAAATACACAGTACAATATGAAAAAAGGATACAGGATATAGGTCAAGAAAAACAATGAACTAATACATAAATGTATTCAAGCCCTGGCTAAAATGAATGAATACAAAATGACATCAAGTTTTAGCTATCAAATTGGTCAGAAAGAGGAAATAGGTACTCTGAAGTCACTGGTGGAACATTCAATTGGTACAGTTGTTTTGTGGAGGGTAATTCGGTAATATCTACCAAATGAATAAGTATACATTCCTAAGCATTAACAATTCACTGCCAGGAATTTATCATACAGATAATTATTGTAGATAATTTTTGTGCTCTCATGCAAAACGTACAGAGAAATATGTTTCTTGCAGTATTCTTTATAGCAGCAAAAAACTGATAACAATCTAAATTTATTCAATATGAGACTGCCAAAAAAACTGATGGTACAGCTGGACCTGATGGCATGTGTCTTTAGTCCTGTTATTAAGGAGGATGTGGTTGGAGAATTTCTTGAGCCCAGGAATACTGGGCTCAAAAAAAAAAAAAAAAAAGCAAAACTGAGGTAAAATCTCCTCAGTATATATATAAAACAAAATAACAAGTACTCATTGAAGAAGAATGAGGCTGCCTAACATATGTAAGGCCCTGTATTCAATCCTTGACAGTGCAAAAATAAGAAAGAAAGAAAAAAGAATGAAGAGATCTATATGCACTGCTAGAGGAAGAAGTTAAAGATCTATTCTTTGGTGTTAAAAGCAAATTGTTAAATAATATATACAACTAAATCCCATGTATATGGGCCTGCATGTATTTAAGGTTCAATATATGCTATGTACATATAATCATTTTAAAAGGACACATAAAAAACTGCTAACAGTTTAATTACTGGAAGTAGAAATGGGTGATTGGAAGGAAGAAGTTACACTTACGTTACTCTTTGCATTCTCATCTATTTTTATTTTACTCCAAGTTCTATTTTAAATTTACCACAAGTATGTAATTTTATTCTTTAAATAATTTAAATTATAAAATAAAAAGGAATCAGGAAACTAGGTGATTTTATATGAGGAAGTCTTCAGACTATTTATGAGCCAATGTTCTTAATATAACATTTATATTGTGGAAGGATTTGAGTAAATCAACATTACTACATAGAAACAAACAAACAAAAAAACCCTGTTATTTAAAGTTGGGATAAAGTCTTCTCCAAGAGTTATAAATATAAAGCACCTTGCTTATAAAAACAATCATGAAAGTTATATTCTATAAAATCTATAAGACGGTAAGAAGAAATAGAATTCTGGCCAAGCACTTCATCAGAGGTCAACGACTACAGAAATGTGTCTGTGTCTGGAGAATGCTTTCTCTTCCCTAGGAGTTATTCCTCAGGGGGAATCAGTTCAAAAACCCTTGTAATATCAAAATCCACAGATGCTTAAATCCTTATATAGAACAATACAGTATTTGCACATAACTTATATGTACCTACCTACACACACTTAAATCATCTCTAGATTACCCATAATGCCTAATAAATGCAAACATTATATAAATGATTGTTATAATGTATTATTTAGGGAAGAGTGACAGGAAAAAAGTCCATATGTGTTCAGTACAAATGCAATTTTTTTCAAATACTTTCCATCTATGGTTGGTTGAATACATGGATATAGAATACATAGATATAGAAAGCCAACCACGTTAAAAAGAGGAGGGGATTTACATACCTCCTCTTTTTAATGGAGGTATGTAAATCCCCTCCTCTGACAGGTTATATCTACTGCCTCCTTATGATATGGTACAACACTGACATTACTGGTAAAGTTATAATATTGATCTTTTTTAAAAATTTTTTTAGTTGTAGATGTGGTGCTGGGGATCTAACCCAGGGTCTCAGGCATGAGAGGCAAGCACTCCATCTCTGAGCTACAACCCTAGCACATAATTTTTATCTTAATGAGTAAAAGTACTCCTAATATGAGGTAAAATCTCCTCAGTATGAATACTAATGAAAACTGCTAGGTTTAATTAATCATCAGCTAATTTCTATGAAAAACATTTCTGCCTAAGTATATCACAAAGTAGACCAAATTGCTACAAAATGCTTACAGTGGCTTTAAAAGGCAAGTTAGTTATTTCTTTAAATCCCTAACTTATATTACCTTCTCCAAATGTTAGTTAGACATATTCATGATGATAGTATGCTGTGTGTTATACAAATGCTATACTAAATGTGTTTATCCAGGTAAACACATTTATTTTTGCTTAAAAGAGCCTTGGTCAATGACCAGGACATGGCTTATATAGTAAGTAATTGGCCTTGCCCAAAGAGAAGACTGGTCCTTGCT
Organism: Callospermophilus lateralis; assembly: GCF_048772815.1. Taxonomy (NCBI): domain Eukaryota; kingdom Metazoa; phylum Chordata; class Mammalia; order Rodentia; family Sciuridae; genus Callospermophilus; species Callospermophilus lateralis. The sequence continues at coordinate 33,871,606 of NC_135313.1, read as the reverse complement.
TTTAGGAAGTAACTAATTAGAAATATCTTTGTTTAGGGTAGGGGCTGGTGACAGCAAAACTCAGGGTAGTGCTGTCCACATTTGACATTTTAGGTGGGGGCTGGCTATGCCAGAAAGAACCACAGTGTGATTTAATGTGATGGTTTCAGGTCATCCTGTATCAGTCAAGTTGGAGGCTGAGATGAACCATATGGGCAATCAATTTAACTACTCATGCTTACACAATGAGGCCTCAATAAAATTCTGGAAATCAAAGCTTGAGAGTTTTCTGAGACATCAACCCTCTGTGTTTATGGTCATACATTGATGCTAGGAGGTATTCTGACTCTGTGGGAAAGGAAAATAGAAGCTTTGTGTTTTGGGGGTCCTCCCATATTCTACCCCACACATCTCTTCCTTGGGCTGATTTTAATTTGTATCCATTCCCTATAATAAACCACAGCTGTGTACAATGGCTTTTATTGGGTTCTGAAAGTTCTTCTAGAAAATCATTAAACAAAAGGGTCGTTTGGGGGTCCCCACCCCCTCCAGAAAACTTTTGTTGCTATCAGAATTGAGGACAGTCTTGGAACTGTGCCCTCAAACTTTGCAGTTTATCTGATATTAGGTACTAATTCCATTCTATAATCAAAAAAACAAAGTGTAGAGACTAGATAAAATGCCCCAAGGGCACATTACACATTGCAGTATTAGAACATGAATACTGGTTTGGCTGACTCCATACCCACACTCTCCAAGTTTTATATAAGATTACCATAACATATTACCAAGCATTAGATAGACGGGTATTAACTACAAGATGAATAACCATTACCTAAAATGATTGGGCCCAGAAGAATTTTGAATTTGGGAATATTTATGAAATATCTTGGGTTCAGACCCAAGTATAAACAAGAAATTAATTTATGTTTATACATACCTTATATACATAATGTGAAGGTAATTTTATACAATAATTTTAGTGTACCTGCATTTTTATTATGTCCCAATGACATGAAGTCATGTATGAAATTTTCTATTTGTAGTGTTATGCTGGCACTCAAAAAGTTTCAGATTTTGGAGCATTTCAGATTTTTGACTTTCGGATTAAGGATGCTCAATCTGTACTACCATGTATTTCACCACTTTGCTTTTAAACTGTTCTTTTATCAAACCTAAACTAAAGTAATCATGGTTAACTATGAAGGATAATTTACAATTGTTACCATCTACAATTTTGTCCATTACCTGTTTTGTGCAGTGAATGTTTCTCTCTGAGGATGAAGATCACTATAAACAACTCTGATGAGATCATGTTGACACAAAGCCCCTTCTGTCAAAGCCATAGATCCAATTGTTGAGGGCTATCAAAATAAGGTACAATATCAGATAGTATCTCTAAAATAAAGTCTGTATCATGTAATTATATTTATTTTTGCTTAACAAAGGCAGTATCAGATAATTTATTCTTCTCCATTGAAATCTTTTCCATTTCTCAATTATATAAATTCTACAGCTTATTTAGGAAATTATGTATGTAAAATAGATAAAATTAAAAACATACTGCTTCATTTTTTCAAAGTTATGGAATTACTAGGAATCAGTCATTTAAAAAAATCAATTTTAATTTTTTTGTACTCCAGAAAAGATCACAATTGCATATAATCATTTAATACAAACAATATTGAGGACTATAATCTAAAGTTTTCTTTTTTTTTTTTTTTTTGGCAGGGGGAGAAGGGTAATTGGGGATTGAACCCAGAGAGCTTAAGCACTGAACCACATCCCTGATTCTTTTTTTATGTTTTATTTAGAGACAGGGTCTCAATAAATTGCTTTGAGCCTCACTAAATTGCTGAATCTCGCTTTGAATTTGCAATACTTCTGCCTCAGCCTCCCAAGTCGCTGGATTATAGGCATGAGCCACTACACCAGGCAAGTCTTTTTTTAATACTGACATAAATGATTTCAGGTTTCTCAAGTTAAAAAAAACTCATTAGTGTTTCACTATTCTCCATTTTATTTCATAACACAATACCAAGAACTTACATAAAATCTATGCTAGTATAAATCTATGAAGTAGTCTATGCTAAAAATGAATCCTGGCTAAACAGGAAACTTTCTATTTCAACAGAAAACAAAGTCCAGGGGAATTAATTAAGAAAGTTAATTGCTGTATACAGCTATTAGACAAGAAGGATACTATTTTGACAGGAAAATGGAATATAATTTTTAGAATGTTTCTATAAATACTTTCCTCACAATTTTATGCACTGAACACTGAAGATCACAAGTTTGATTCACTTCTTTGTTGGATTTTTACTTAAAGAGAGCAGGAAGAAAGAGTTCAGCCTGACAAGCATCATCTACCCATATAATTATCAGTGTTCTCATATTCAACAAAATAAAGGTAAGCAAAAAAGTATAATGTTATTGATTAGCTAGATTGTGTGAATTAGACTCCTTTACCCTGAAATACAATGGTGTTAACATTCTAAGTAGTCAGTTTCCTAAAAAATAGTAAAAATGAAACAATTTAACAGATAGTTTCTAAGGGATATGGAAAACTTTTAAAAGTAAGATTTATCTTTAAAAATCCACAAATATCTATTTTAAAAATTAAAATGATACTGGTGGTAGAAGAAATAAGAACTAAAGGAAACTTTTTCATTAACTACTTTCCACCTCTCTTCACAAAGTTCAGTCTTCATGTCACCAATAACAAAAGGGCAGGCTGGAAATATAATACAAACATATAATTTGCATTCTCCTGTCTTAGCCTCCTAAGTCGCTGGGTTATTAGTGTGCACCACATTGCCAAGCTAACGAACGACTGATTTTATTTATTTGTTTGTTTGTTTATTTTGGTGGTACTGGGGATTGAAATCAGGGGTGCTGAGCTCCATCTCCAGCCCTTTTATTTTTTATTCTGAGACAGGGTCTCACTAAGTTGCCAAGACTGACCTTAAACCTTTTACTCTCCTTCCTCAACCTCCTGAGTTGCTGGAATTATAGGCATAACCACTACATCTGGCACAAACATCTACTTTTTAGAAACCAGTCAGAGGCTAAGGTTGTGGATCAGTGGTAGAGCGCTTGCCTTGCATTTGTGAGGCACTGAGTTCGATTCTCAGCACCGCACATAAATAAATAAATAAAGCAAAGGTCCATCAACAGCTAAAAATATAGATATACTAAAAAATAAAGAAACAAGTCAGAAAACATATGTTAGGATTCTATCTCTGGTTTTTTAAAAATGGCTTTGTATCTCAATATAATTGAGATATAATATATATTATATCTCAATATAACAATCACATCTTCCCCAGGTACTTACTTCATGGTATATTGAAGGCTTGGATAAGGAAGGGATAGTGAAAGATAGAACTTTATTATTTCCATCTTTATCAGCAATTTCCTATAGTCACACACACACACACAAAAAAAAAGCACAAAGATAATGAAATAATCACAGGTTTATACTGTACAGAAAAAATAATTACTTCCTTAATTTATAGAATTGGTAACTAAAGAATTTAAAAAATGATATATTAAACATATTACTACCCTATCATATTTTTTATAACTTAATTATCAGCAAATTTGTATACTATGGGAGTATTTAAAACCCAGAGATCTATTGAGCATAGTATTACACTAAATCAATACAAGAAGCAGGCACATAAATCAATTTTATGTTAAATTTACATATAGAACAGGGAGATTAAAACATTGTTGTAATGCAGAATGGATTTTTTTCCAGCTTTACTGAGGCATAATTAACAAATAAAAATTACATGTATTTATTGTGTACAGCATGTTACAACCACAAACTAATATACACAATACCTGTCATCTTTCTTAAGAATGAATCCTGAATTAAAAAAAAAAAAACAAAACTCTTGCAATCATTCAGCAATAAACTACTGAACTAAAATAAACCATGTTAACATAACTGATCAGTCCACGTGATTAAAAATAAATTTACATTTAGATAATTTCTACTGAGCTTCAAGAAAATTTTTGTGATTTTTTTTAAACAACATCATCTCTTCATAAAAACAACAAAGGTGTCCTTCATTTCTCCAGCCTCTAGTTCCTCTAAACTTCCTTAGGTATCAATAAACATCTGCCTATGAATGACAATCAGGAGCGATAAGCTGCAGCATCTTTCTTTTTGCCTATTGCCTTACTTTTATGTTTCTTTATAACTCATATTAGTATACATCACTGGCTTAAAACCCATACTGTCCTTAGTAGACTTGGATGGCAGGTAGTAAGAGAATGAGTAACAGCACAGCATAAAAGGAAAAGAAAAACAATAAACAGAATAACAATAAAAACACCTATCATCACTAAGACACAAACCTGAAAGAACTTCCCAATGGACTCATTTCTGAGTTTACTATGTTACAAGAGAGTACGAATTACACATGAACAAATACCATTCTCGAATTTTGGCAAGAAGTCTCCAGGGACCCCACATAGCTTCTTTGTAATCAAACTAGTTATTACCACACCTTGGTCATTGTATTGCAAAGAGAGCTTATGCTAAGATAAAGGGGCCTCAATTCTTCTTATTAAGTATACCATTTAGCCAAATATTTTGAAGTTATCTTTGTGTGTATTTATGGAGAAAGATATGCTGAAACTTGTTAAAGGCCATATAAAACTCCCTCTGGGGTTATTTGGGCAGAGGGAGAGGGGGAAGAAATGGAGGAAAAGAGAGAAATTAGTACATGGGGAAAAAAAAAGAATAAGAAAAAACTGAGAACCACAGAGAAAAGAGAATACATTTATTATGGGAATTAAAAGTCAGAAACCTGAGGTTAAATTTCTGACTTATAACTGGCATTTTCTTATATAGTATGCTATTTTTGAAGTGTCAAAATATAATTAAAACCAATAAGTACTGCCAATAGCTTGCAAACAATCTGCTTCACAAAATATCTTTCATTTATCCAATTACTAAATTTTATTACATGAAACAAATTAATAAAAATGATAGCTTAATGTTAAATAATCTAAAACACTAAATTACTAAATCAGCAAACAATTCTAAATATGTAGCCAACACTAGAGAAAACACAGGATACATTAAACAAATGTCTTGCTTTAAAAGAAAAAATAATCAAGTAAGTTAGCAAAGTAGAAAATTTTACTCCTAGTTTTTCATTAAAAAAAAAAGTCTACCCTCAAGTATGATGACAATAAAAATGATAAACATTTATTAAATATCTTCAAATTGCCTTTTTTTTTGGTCCTGGGGATTGAACTCAGGGGCACTCAACCATGGTGCCACATCCCTAGCCCTATGTTGTGTTCTATTTAGAGACAGGGTCTCACTGAGTTGCTTAGTACCTAGCTTATTACTGAGGTTGGCTTTGAACTCAAGATCCTCCTGCCTCAGACTCCCTACCAGCTGGGATTACAGGTGTGTGTGGCACCCCGCCCACTTGGTTTCAATTACTTTTAATTCTACTAACAATGTTTTATTTTTGTTTTGCAGGTGAGGCAACAGTAGTCAAAATATTAAGTAACTTGCTCAAAATTTAAAATAGCCAATAAATAGTACCTCATTATTTTGAATTGAATATGAATGATTCTAAAGCCCTTACTCCTTCCTTCAGACTTCCAGTAACGGAAAATATTTTCCAATGATTTAAATGATAAGACTTAAAGGAAAAAGCACTGCTATAGAATATTTATTGTGAAGCTCAATTATCTAGTACTTTATACCTCTCAACTATAAAATCAAATGTTATTATGTGGAGTATTGTTTGCAGAGTCTATTGAATACAAAGAACACAAGACTTCAAAGGACAGAAATTTTTACAAAAATGTCTTAAATTAAGCATGATGAAAAAAGCAAAAGCAATACTAATTTTTAAGGTACTAAAAAAGAAGAGTTTCATGAAGAATGCAGTATCAAATCATAATTAACATTTTTAAATTTCTATATCAAGTTTTAATGATCAAACTAACTCTGGGTGAAAAACCACACTTTGATTTGGAAATATCTATGTAACCTCTATATTATGAAGCTCAATAGAAGCATTTAAGTTTTAAGCCAGTGATTTCTCAACCATTCCCCCATCAATGATTCCAACATATAATCATAATATTCACAATTCTTTATTGATGAACTCAGGTAATTTTCCAATTCTGTAAAAAAGGCATATGAGGGTAGAAATATAATGTATTATTTTGTTCCCTTGCATTGCACAGGAAAAGTCTTGCTGCCCAAATCTTCAGAAGGGTCATATGTAAGGGTCATCATGTTCCCATGTTCCCCAACTCTCTCCCACGTTTTCACCTCACTTTGTACAGTCCTTGTAACCCTGTTAAGTACTTCCTTTCCTTTCTAACATACCCTCCCCATGTCAGTCTTCAAATTATACTATCAAGTATTAGTTGTTTCTTTTCTCACTCTAGTTTCCATTGTGTTCTTACTCAGATTCACAAAATCATAGTATGCTTTAACAGTATATTGGACTTTTCCCCTTAACTGATATCCTCTCCTAAGAGAACAGGAATCCCATGTCTACTTCTCCTACTCTTTTCAATTAAACATGTAGCCTTCAAATTATAAGGAGTGATGACTAAATTCAATTTATAATTCCAAGGTCTCTGTAACTTCCAGATTCATCTTTCTAATACACTGCATAGTTCTTCTGCTCAAAGCTGCTTTCCCAATGCATACTAAAGATAATCTAAACTCTTCACTTTAAAGACTGTCTAAAACTGATAAAAATCATTTTTCCTAGCTTGCATTTTTCCTTCTGTGCTTCAATTACTTTCCTTTTTCCAGGGCATGACATGACTTCCCTGCTTCTTTGCTTATGCTCATTTGATTATCATCTCACCTACTTCTAATCTCAACCTGTCAAAACTATTCCTCTTCATAAGACCCAGCTTAAATTTCAATTCCTTAGTAAAGTTGGCCAAAACTTCAGCTAATATTTCCGTTTCTCTTTGAAGTTCTTTTTCATACAAACTTTTCATTATTATTCATGTGTAAACATCTTCTCTAATATAGCATAAGTTGCCCTAAAAGCAGGAACAACATTGAAGTCAACTCAATTCCTTACACAAAAAGCATTCATAAATAGTGATCAAATAAAATAATTTGAAGAAATAAGTCCTAAGATTAACAATGTCATCAATTATAGCTTCAGCTACTTTATAAAATGCTTATCTATAATTAGTTCAAATTATTCAGTAGATATTTCAATTTAATTTTCTCAAAATATTCCTTAAATATGATTTCAGAGGACTTTTTAAAAGTATTTTATATATCACAAACTACCATTTTCAACTTACCAAATTATAAATTCCTAACAGAAGTGCTTCAATACAACCATTACTCTGTCTGTCTCGGCTAACTGTAAGCCGTAAATAAACCCACATCAATTCTGGTAAGAACTGTAGCGTGAACCTCTTCAGTCGAACTTCAGAGCTACGATAGAGTTCAAATAGCTGGTGGCAAACAGGTTCCAGGAGCTAAAAGAAATAAAAGTGCAGTAATTATTCCCATTCTTTTGGTTCTAACTATATTTCTTAACAGGCACATACATAAGTATAATGTTTTAAATATAAATCCTCTATATTAGTTTCTTTGTATTTTGAGTTAATTCAACCAATATCTCTGTAATCTCTATGTAAAGAGACCACATATTAAACTGATCAATGCACTAACTATAAAAAGTACTTTGTGCCCATATAATATCACCACACATTTTTATTCCTTTGTTTTTATTTTTTGGCGGTACTAGGGATTGACATCAAATAATTTACCTCAGGCATGTTAGGTAAACACCCTGCTACTGAGCTACATCTCTTACCATCTTTCTGTTTATTTTTCATTAATTTGCCCATGCTAGACTGGACTTGGGATACTCCTATTTCAGCTTCCTGAGGAGCTGGGATTATAGATATGTGCTATTTCACCTGGCAAACTAATCTTTTAAAATCCTGTGCTACTAAATTTATTAGACCATTAATCCTTTAGCCAATGTACTACATTTATACTTAATAATTTCTTTTTCTCCTCTTACCAACTCTTATTATTCTCCATTTTAAAGTTTCCATTGGAATAAAATAATTTCAAATGGTCTTGCTGGAAATACTTTAAATCTCAAGAGAGACTGATTAAATAAATTGTAGTAAATACTTTTGGGGCATACAAAATTCTAGCTAATTACCTATAAATCATAAAATAGATTTAAAATTTCACTAATTTATTTGAAAGATTTTGAAAGATGCACAAATAACATTTTCAATGTTAAACTGGCTAATTCTTCATATGTTATCACATAAAACAACTTATTAGAGACTTCATGACCTTGAAAACAAGAAAATAAGCAGTTACACATATTGTCAATTTAAAATAGGTCCGCTGGAGAGTAACTGCAGACTGAATGTAATTCGCTATAACTTTTAAATGCATATAATAGGATAACAAGAAACTAACAAAGTAATTTTTAATTTAAAATTTAATACTAACCCTTTAAAAATGAGATATAGTAATTTCAAATGCTTACTTATAAATGACTAAAGTAACAAATTAAAAAATCTGTTTGAATAGTTATACGTCTGTAATAATATAACACTCTAGAATAAAGTCACTACTCTTACAAATTAAAAGTCAATAAATCTATACCAACTGTACAGTTAATATTTACTACATTAAGCTTAGCTCTTGAGGAACAACTCTAAAGCATAAAAGATTCACATACACACACATATCCTAGTCTAGTCAACACTAAGCCCTTTTTGTGAAGTCATTATCAGGGTGTAGTTTAAAATCTTAAGCTACATTTCAACGAGTCTAGGCCAAACAATATGTCAAATGTCACAGAAGTCTGTGGTGGAGGAAAATGCTGAACTCAAGTCTTCTAACATTAAGTTGATGTTTTTCCACTCTACCACATTTCTTATACTAGAAAAGGAGTGAGAGTTGTTTAATTCATACAGTACTAAAAATGAACAAGTAATACATTTTTAAAAATAATCAATTACTGGCATCTTTTTAAAATGCTGACAGTACTGTTTCGCTCTTCTGAGGAATTAAGAGACTGTGGCAGCTTTCATAAATGTGTTAAAAATATATACTTATTCAAATTGCTCTCCTCTTTAGTAAAAGAACCTCCAAAATTGTCTTCTTTAAATTTTATGGACCATGATACAAATACAATGAATTTCTTTTGAAAACAGTTTAATCCTCCTTTCTGAGCAGCAAGAGTACACTGGCATACATGACACTATATTTTAACTAAGCATAGCAAAGAAATACAGAGTTTTCAAAATTATTATTGTATTATTTTTCAAAGGAAAGGGAGATACTAACAATCCATTAACTGTTAATCAGATTAACCCTACAAAATAAAAACTTGTCAATACTATTCAAACCTTTAATTCTAAGTATAAGTATCATGCTACTATGTTCTCAAATTTCAATAAATGACACTGTCCTCACATATGATACTCTGGCCCACATCACAAATGTTAAAAGTCATTTTCCTTGGGCTAAAAAGCTTAAGAATAATTGCCACCTTTCCCAAATTTGGCAAATATTGTTTTGGTACAAGTACTAAAATAAAAGCTACTTGATGAACACACTGAGAGCATTTAGGGTAGAATAATAGAGATCTAAGCCTAACCTGAATGAGTTAAAGAAAAAATGTGAGGTGAAGAAATGAAAACAAGTAGACAGAGGCTATAAATGAGCAATAATTTGTGAAATTCATCTGTGAAGAGAGACAGAAAAATGGAATAGGTAATAAAATAGAAGGCAAGACTAAGGGTTTTTAAAAAGTGAAATATGATTGTTTACCACTTCAACCACAAAACAGCAAAAAGGATAAGAATTCGAGCTGAGATTCTGGTTTAGTGGTGGATATGAATAGAAAAAGAAGAGAGTTCCCAACTGTATTCTTTGTTAATAACTGTTAATAACTTACATAGCACACTGAGAAAGAAGAGGAAGGAAGTTAAGAGTATGAGGTCAGAGAAAATATAAAATGAAGAGTAGGACAGTGTACCAAGGAAATAAATTAAGACTGCAAGGCTACTTATTATGTGCTTATTTGAAATTTGTAGTCCTGAATTTAAAATTAAAAAAAAAATTTATAAAAAGCATTTTCTTTAGGCATGCTCAGCTGTTCAGGTACAGGCATGACCAAAATAGATAGCTAGGTTTTGTCTGGTTTTGAGATTTTTGCCCAAAGAATATGAACTAAGGGAATAAGAGGCAAAGAAGCTAAGAATGTTTGCAAGGACATGACTGTAATAATCAGCCATGAAAATTTACACTGAAGGGAAGAGGAAAGGCATTTAAATCTTCAAAAAAAGATAGGGTTATGTAATGGATTGAAGGACTCTAAGTGGAACTGCTAGATGTGACTAAGGGATCTGGTAGAGGAAAAGAAAAAGATAAAACAAGACCGTTGGTCTTACCATCTGTAGACTAAAACTAAAGTTTTAGCATAGTTTGGCCATGATGTTAAATTTCTAGCCAGGTGTGATGGCACACACCTGTAATTCCAGCGGCTCGGGAGCCTGAGGCAGGAGGATTGCAAGTTCAAAGCCAACCTCAGCAAAAGCGAGGTGCTAAGCAACTCAGTGAGACTCTGTCTCTAAATAAAATACAAAATAGGCCTGGGATGTGGCTCAGTGGTCGAGTGCCCTTGAGTTCAATCTCTGGTACCAAAATCTCCTGTACCAAAAAAAAAGAAACTTCTAGGAAATATACTTTCCAAAGAACTCTCATGGCCTTTAAAGCAAAACTGGAAGATTGCCATAATTTCCAATTCATATTAAATATGACCATTTTCTGAAATGACTTTATAAGATTAATGTTCTCTTTTCTGTCCAAGTTAAACTCATGGTCTTAGTTTCCCGATATGTACCAGAAATTTTTATTATAAGCTAACACTTAAATTTCACAATGTGTGGTTGGGCAGAACCATTTAAGTTACAAAACTATGTGCTTAAAATGTAGCCATTTTGAGCTCCCCTATCTGTTTCCAATCATAACAACAGACCTTCCCTTTGCCTGCCCCAATTTTAAAATTAGCTAACCAGGTAGATTATGACCCTGAGCTCCTGTCAGAGCAAGGGACAGTGTTGCTTTAGGAATAAAAACAGGTGGACTGCTCTGCCTCCCATGTGTGCTTGCTTTCCAGTCCTTGATCAGTAGCACACCCTTCTGCAAAAGTAAATTTTGTCTTGCCCAGCCACTTCCAAGTACACATCTGATTTTTCCTGGCACCCCAGTATCTCTAACAACTTGTTAACTAAATAATCCATTTGTTTATGTTTCAGAATATAATCAAATCAGGTCTCAGTGTGTGTTTATGGCAAAAGCCAAATATAATACATGTTTTAAAATATAACAAAAAGTCTTTCTATGAGTAAAGTCCAGAACTGTTTTTAAGACCCTATACAACTTATCATTCTGTTTTGTTTTTCTGAAGCTTGGACACACAGAACCTGACTTGACAGAAGACTTGAAACCCAGACTTGCTTTAGTGGCTTGATGATTATATAATATAATATAATGAATACTGGGTCCTGAACTCTCAGGTTACATTGTCTCCATTTCTCGACACAACTACAAGATCCTAAATGTTAATATTATTAATAAGTGTGACAAAATAAAGTAATAGAATGACTTTTCAAATGTCATATCAACTTAGAGGAGGAAAGTTTAAAAAAAATAAAAATACCATAGCTCTCAAAATATGAAAAAAAGAAAAAAGATATTTTTTATACACTGTAAGTCCTAATGAAAATCACAGCATTCTAGAATCTCTTTGATTTTCACTGTTTCTGCAAACAATATTTATTTATTTAGTGATGTTGGGCTGATCAAACCCAGGGCCTCCCACATACTATACAAACACTCTACCACTAAGCTAAACTCCCAACCCAATTGATGTTTATTACATGTTCTTTTATACATGACAAAATACTAGATTCTAAGAAATAACAAATACAGAATCTATGACCACTGCCCATGAAGAGCTTACAATCTAAAGAGAAACTATAAAACAAATAAATTTTTAATAAGCAAAGCTTATATGTTAAGACAGCATAAAACAAGGGATAGGGAACACGCATTCATTAATCAAACAGAATTCTGAACACACTTGGCCAAGAATATACATTATGTACATAATCAATACCTAAAGTTATAAAACATTCAGAAATACACTGCAAGAGAAAAAAGAAGCAAATGAATCCTGTGATTGCTACTACAAATATCAACAGATGCAAGTCTAACAAAAGCCAATCCAAATTTAGGAGACAGGAAAGAAAGAAGTCAATAAGCAGGCTTTTAGTGATAGGACAAAAATGAAGATGCATTTTAAGTTAAGCTGCTGGTTAGGAGATGATTACCTGAACTTCTTCAAACTCACTCCAGTACACAGCAGAGGCATTCTTGGAGGCTGTATCTAGGAAGATAAGAAGCTACTTTCCTGTGTGTTCCTTTCATTTTCATTTTAAAGCATACATGAATCCAGTGGTGATAAAACTACATGTCATACTATTGTGTTAATGGAAAGATAATGTGTGTATTTGGCATAAGCTAATATATAGATTCAATAGCAGCATTTTTGTCCTTCTATTATAAGATTGAATGACAGGAAACTGTTATTCTAAGTTTATTAATTTTGACTATTTAGACTAACATCCTCTAATCATTTTCAGGTTAAAATTACTAGCGGCATCATTTTGTGCTACTTAAGTTTGATTTCACTGATTAGAGTGATTATACATAGTTCTATATTATTAATAAAATAACAGTAAACAACATCAAAATACAGAAAACTGAATCAGTACACATTTAAAATTTGGCTTCCAAAGCAGGAAAACATTCCAGAATGGGAAATAGACAAGTTTCAAATTAAATAATCTATTGAAATGATGGTCACTCAAATCAAGAATCAAAACATACTGTCCTCAACAGGAAAAAATTGGGCCAAAATATTTTAAAATATGTAAAGGGAGGAAATGGGAAAAGCCAAAGCAACTATCAGAATGAAACATAGCAGAAAGAAAAATTTCCAGATCCATAGTAAGGACAGAAACTACAAAACTTACGTTTATGTGTTTTAGTACATATATTTCATTTTGCTATGCAGAAATTGGTTTTCTTATCAATTTTCCTACCTCATTATTTGAATCTTGAATAACTTTATAGAGGGCTGGTACAAGTGCTTTTTTCCGGTGTAAAGTTGCTGCATAGTTGGTGATTTGAGTGTCAGGTAATGCCTAAAAAAAAGGAAAACAAAAATGAACTTATATTTGGGAACTTAGGAACATTATTTCATGAATGCCTCCTGAAAAGATCTATGAGAGTCAAGCAGAAAAGTAAAAATAATTAATATAAGAAATAACCATGAGTGTTAGTAAAACAAATTAAGTTTCCACACTATATCATACAATTCTGACTACTCAACCATGAAAAATGATTAGAAATCTCTCATTACACCTATATTTGCTGAAATGGGCCATCTTAATCTAACCTAAAAATAATAATAAATGTAGAATGTATTGCAATTCTTCCATGTTTTTTTACAAAACAATTTCCATAATAGTCCTACGTTACATAGTTTTCTATCACAACTACATCTTTTAATTACAAGAAATAACAACATAAGGTACACATCCTGTTTTTATGTTTTATTGACGTGTAAAAGCTTCTTTTTTTCTTAGCAAATTTTATTGTACTGTTTCATTTGTTTCTATTGGGATGGGGTTTCCCTATGTTGCCCAGAATGGTTCTGAACTCCTGGGCTCAAGTGATCCTCCTGCTTCAGCCTCCCAAGTATCTGGATTATGGGTGTGTGCCATCACACCCAACATTTATTGAATATATTTTAAAATCTAATTATCACTTCATCGATTCCAACAATTATTTTCATTTTTACCTATTCCCTTCTGGACCTTATTCTCATCCGTGCATTTTAAAAGAACTGTAATTAGAAAAATGCTATTTCATATTTTTCCATTTCTATATCATTGTATACTTGTATGTTTTTCCACTGAACACATATTCACTATCTAAACCATTGACACACAGAATCATATAATACATTCTTATCCCCACCAATTTACCTTGAATTCTGACAACCATTCTTCCACAACACCACGTTCAGATCCCAGCATCTTCTTTTACCTTCTATTCTTCTTTAATGCTAAAAATAATAATTAAAAAGAAAAGTACTGAACCTAAGGATAGCATTACTTATAGAAACTACCAAAGGTAAATGATGTATGTGTACCTTTCACTAAAGAGACTCATCTAATATATATTTTAGATAAGGAGACTTGTTTTTCGTTTGGAGTGCAATTAAAACAAAAATTTTCAGAAATGAATTCTATGTTTAATGATATTTTTGAAAGCTACTATTCTAATGCCGACAACTATACTTTAAAGTGGCAAAGAAAGTATCCTCATTACTAGGCACAGTGACGGATGCCTATAATCCCAGCTACTTGGGAGAATGAGACAGGAGAACCACGAGTTTGAGGTCAGCCTGGGCAATTTAATGAAATACTATCTATAAATAAACAAATTAGTGATTTAGGATTCAAGATGATGGGCTAGAGGACTGCATTCCCAGTTGTTCCGCAGCTCAGGATTCAATCAGTAAGAGTACCTACTTCTCTGTGAGGTGGATGAAAGAGAGAGTTCACTACAACTCAATAGGACAGGCAGAGTGTCTTAGACTCAGAAATTTGCACACATTAAATAAAGAAGAAAGATTACATTAGAGTCAAGCCAGGTGCGGTAGCAGCAGTAGTGGCACTGGTTCAGCACTGAGAGAAGGGAAACAGAGAGAAACACAATGGACAGATTTAGTACAGAAAAACCTGAGATCAGAAAAGCAGGCTGCCCTTAGCTGATCCAGAAGTTGCACTGTACACTGGTTGTTGAAAAGTGCCCCATGTTTTCCAACAGGCCATTAAGAGCTGGAACAGGAACCATATTGAGGTGGCCATGCTGCAGCTCCGGCTGTGGGAGCTGGGAGATCTGAACAAACACAGCTAGATTGTCTCAGCAAGTGCATACCATATGGCTTCCCGTGTATCTAGCAGAATAGGAGTAAAATAGATGGAGAAAATATTTTACCCAAGGGGATTCAAGTCAGAAAAGTGCTTCCACCTTGAGTCTGGTGGCTCCTGTGACCAGCTAAAGTGGTTGGGAATCTGAATGGACACTCAGTGACTAAGCCTAGGAAGCCTGGAAATGTTGTGCTGACCCAGCAGTTGAATAGAATCCTTATCACTTGAATAGAATCCCTGGGAGGCCCCCAAGACCCAGATATACAGGAGAGATGAGCTACTGCCAGGCCCAAGGGGTGTACTGATCTAATCTCTCCAGAGCAGAAACCACCAAGCAAAGACCCTGAAGCCTCATCAGACGTAAGCCGTAAGCGGCACCTGCTGGAACTTCACTCATAAAACTCAGCAGTGGACTGACCCTGGGAGTACATCAATCTGGTCAGTGCAGACAAAACTCCAACTGACAGTACTTAACATCCCATCCTACCTGATACTGGGGAGAAGAGAAGCTGACATTATTTGAACCAAATTCAGTCTTAGGTCACTCCAACTGGTGGCTTGCTGAACAACACAAAAAGAGGAAGGGGTTAACAACCCACAGCCCTTACTCTTGTCCATAACCCAAGAACAAACAGAAAAAAGTTACACATAGAGTATCCATCTATTCTCACTGACCATTTTGACCACCTCAGTAGAAATAATTCCTTGATTTTTCACTTAAGAATCTTTCTTTCATTTTTGTGTGTGATTTTTGTTTGTTTTGTTTTTTGCTGTAATTACTGGTACATGAACATATATACATATACATATTTATTTCTTTTTTTCTCATTTTTAGTATTTTTTTAAATGTAGTTATTTTTCCTTGCCTTGTCTGTTGAGGGTTAGGGGTTTTTATTAGCATATTTTTGTTTTGTTTTGAAGTGTTTTTCATTTGTCTACTTCTCCTGTTTCTCTTTCTCTCTTTTCTTCTGCTAACAGTCAAATTCTATTGTTTTCTCTTTCACAAAAGAGATAAAAATAGAAAAGGAAGAAATCAAATCATCACTATTTATAGATGATCAGATCAAAAAAGCTCCACCAAAAAACTGCTAGATCTAAATAACAAATTCAGCAGTCACAGGTTACAAAAATCAATCGTTTTCCTATATACCAATAATGAATCTGTTGAGAAAGGAATCAGGAAAACAATCCCATTCACAATAGCCTCAAAAAGGTAAAATAAAATACCAAGGAAGTCAAAGACCTGTACAACAATGAAAACTATAGAACACCGAAGAAAGAAATTAAAGATGATACAAGATGGAAAGACATCCCATGATCAGGGATAGGCAGAAAATTTTGTTAAGATGGCCATATTATCAAAAGCAATATACACATTCAATGCAATCCCCTTCAAAGTACCAATGACATCTTTCACAGGACTAGGAAAAGCAGTCCTAAAATTCATCTGGAATAAGAAAAGACCCAGAATAGTCAAAGCAATTCCAAGCCAAAAAAATAATGCTGAAGCTACCCTACCACAATACCTGACTTTAAATTATATTACAGAGCTATACTAATAAAAAGTGCATGATACTGGCATAAAAACAGACACATACACCGATGGTACAAAACAGACAAACCCACACAGATACTGTCATCTGATCCTTGACAAAGGTGCCAATTACATCCACTCAGAGAAAAGACAGCCCTTTTAACAGTGCTGGAACAACTGGTTATCCATACATAGAAGAATGAAAGTAGATGCTTATCTCTCACCCTGCACAAAAATAAACCCCAAATGGAACAAAGACCTTGGAATTAGACCAGAAACTATGCAACTGCTAGAAGAAAACACAGGGTCAATGCTCCAGCTTTTAGGCACAGCCAATAACTTTCTCAATAGGAACACTAAAGCTCAGGAAATATCGCCAAGAGTTAATAAATGGGGCAGCATCAAATTTAAAAGCTTTTGTACAGCAAAGGAAACAAACAGGAATGTGAAGAGAAAACCCACAGATTAGCAGAAAATGTTTGCTAACTACTTTTCTGACAGAGGACTGATATCTAGAATATATAAAGAACTCAAAATTTAACACCAAAAAAAAAAAAAAAACACCACCTCCAATTAATAAATGGGCAAATGAATTAAAGAGACACTTCTCAAAAGAAGAAATACAAGTGGCCAACAAATACAAGAAAACTATGTTCAACATCATTAGCAATTCGGGAAATGCAAATCAACACTGAGATTTCATTTCATGCAAGTCAGATGGCAGTCATCATGAATACGAAGCAGAATAAATGCTGGAGACGATATGGAGAAAAAGGAATATTTTTACACTGTTGGATGGGACTGTAGATTAGTCCAATACACTACGGAAATCAGTAATGGAGCCTCCTTAAAAGACTAGGCATATGACCCTGCTATACCATTTCTTGGTATTTACATTGAGGAATTATAAAAGTCATTATACTATAGTGATATATGCATATCCATGTTTATGGCATCATAGTTCACAATAGTCAAAATTATGGAACCAGCCCAGGTATCCATTAATGGATGAACGGATAAAGAAAATGTGATATATATACACAATGGAGTTTAATTCATCCATAATGAAAAATGAAATTAGGTCATTTGCAGGAAATGGATGGAACTAGAGACCAACATGTTAAGTGAAATAAGTCAAACTCAGAAGGTTAAGAGGCATGTTATGTTTTCTCTCATATTCGCAAGTCAGACAGAAGGAAAACCAATGTGGGGTAGATGTCCTAAAAATCAAAAGGAGATCAGCAGAGGAAAAGGACCAAGGAGTGGGAGGCAGAGAAAGAAGGGAGAAGTGCTAGAGTGTGACATTGGTCAAATTATAGTTATATTGTATGCATGTACAAATATGTAACAAAAAATGCCATCAATATGTATAACTATAATGCACCAATTTAAAAAAGGTGAAAAAAAATCAGTGAATGAATGAATAACTCAGAATAGCTCAGAATGTAGCTCAGAGGTACAGTGCCCAGGGGTTTAATCCCAAGTAACACAAAAAAATAAAAATAAAATAGTATACTAAGTGAAATCAACTGGACACTGTCGATGAAAAATGCAGAGTCTATGCAACCAGAATGATTTATACATCACAGAACAACCATGTGACAGATTATAAACATTAAACCTAGATAAGGTAGATGGTGAGAGGCATAAATTCAGCAAACTGATAATAAACATATGCACTATACAAAATATGACCTTTGAAGAGGATAGATTCATAAATTTCCTAAGATGGAAAAATGTACAAATAGGAAAAGCAAATTGTGTATATAAAGTATAATTTCAGTTAAAAGTTCTATAAAACATGAAAAAGGCCTGGAAACAAATATACACTAATCCATTAAGTGTTTATCTGAGGATATTCAAACCATGCAATTTTGAATAAAACAATAAGATGTATCATTTTTAAAGGGAATAAGACAATAAAAACAAATTTTCCTACTTTTAGACTCAAAAGGTAAGAAGAAAATAAAGAATTTAGGGAGAATGAGGCACTAACTGTGAAACAACAAAAATGGAAGTCTTTTTATTAACAAGACAATGGGGCTGGGGATGTGGCTCACTGGTGGAGTACTTATCTAGCAAGCCATGAGGCCATGGGTTCAAGGACCATCAAAATCAATCAATAATAAAATAACAAAAGATATATTTCCTAAGTATGTTAAATTCCAAATTAGAGTTCTTAAAAAATTTTTAAATTTTTTTCCTCTGAATTTCAAAAGGATTTTAAGATATCTACAAATATGTTATTAGACCAAGTACTACGTAAGCAGAGTACAAAAAACAGTAACTTATGTTACTATCTTAGGATAAACTGATAGATTTCTTCAAATAAGTTACAAGATTAAAAAGAGAAAGAGAGAAGCCTGGCATGGTGGTGGTTTGGGAGGCTGAAGGAGAATTGCAAGTTTGAGGCCAGCCTGGGCATCTTCACAAAAACCTGTCTCAAAATAAAATAAAAAGAGATGGGGATGTAACTCAATGGTGCAGTAGCTGCCTAGCAAGTGCTAGGCCCTGGGTTCAATCTCCAATACTGGGGCAGGGGATGGGGGAACTTCTCTGAGCTAATGTTTAATCTACAATATCAAAGATCTATAAAATTGGGGAGGAGTTAGAAAAAGAACATTCTAGGAAGAGTAAACAAACCATATAAAAGTCTTGTGGCAAGAAAAAACACAGGAAGTTGTAAGATCTGAAAAAAGACCCAAGAGTCTTAGAGCAATAGAGCACAAGACCCAAGGATTTAGGGTAAAGAGGAAATCATGTGAAGGGATAAGCAGGGCCTTCTTAGTGCACATTAAGAAGTTTGAAAAATGACTTAGGATATTAAATATGTGGATAACAAAGTTCACCTGGCTATGATGTAGAGAAAGGACTGGTTTTACAGCTAGCTACAAATTACACAATAGTACAAAAAAAAAAAAAATCCAGGTTCATTATAACATTAGCACTGAATCCTCCTGCCACTTCATTGCAAGCTAAAAATCCTAAACCTGAATATCTACTGATTAGAAAAATGTTTTAGTATTAGCAAAGTACTTGTATAAGAGTGAAATCAACTGGACACTAATACAATAAATAATAAAACTAATACAATAAAATCAGAATCAGTATACTCTAGCGAGTACCTATGGCTAAAACGTTAACACAGAGAATATATTGAAAGGGACATAGCAAAAAGTTATCAATATATTTTAGTATGTTTTTTTTTAAAAAAAATACTTGGTTAAGGTCTAAGTCTTCTAAAATTAATTACATTCATAGTTTACTCTTTAAATGAATCTGGAAATTATTTTAGAACATGATATAAAATTAAAATTCTTTTCTCTAACATATTTTGCATTAGTGACTTGAAAAACTACTTTTATCACATACTAAGGTCTTATATATTCTTGTAACTATTTCTGAGCTACTTTTTGCACTAAATTTTCCACCAGGACTATAATCTTAACTACTATGGCTTTATATTTTAGTGGATAATAATGCAAGTCCGATTCTCTTTTCTAAAAATATATCTTATAATTACTATCTGCCTCATTCTTTGGTCTTTATACTTGCCACTTACCATGCTCTCCCAGCTCCCTGTATATTGCTGTATAAGACACAGTTCAAATGTCATCTTCAGAGAGAAGGCTTCAATGTCTAGTTAAACAAGTTACCCCTTCTTCCTTCTCCCTACAACTCCTATCATTCTGCCCACATCCTTCATATCATTTAGCAAATCTAATTATCTTATTCGTTTACTTATTACTGTGTTTGCCACTGGAATCTGTACTTCCAAGACAGGCGCTGTTTCTCAAATGCTGGGGACATTATGGGCACTCAAACATCTGCTGATTTAATTACCTGAACTCATGAACATTATTTAGCACTTTTAGCATTGACAGCTTTGTTTTTGGTTGTAACAATCCCTAAGATTTTTTGCATGCATTTTCTACTTGGTTAACAATTTTATTTGAAAAATTAAACAGCTTCTTCAAAAGTCACTCAGAAACTTTTGACAGGTAGATATTCTTCAAGATGCATGAATCAGCAACACCAACCTTGCCTGTCTTTGAAATTAGAGACTGAGAGATTCGTCAGTTTTTCTGACTTTGAATTAATGTCAGACAATCTTCTATTTGAGAAAATTGTTCAATTTGAAACAGTTATACAGTAATATATTGCATTTATTTCAAGCAATACTCAAGCACTCAGAGTGGATTAAATTTTCAACACAGTGTGGTGAGAATAATATCAAAGGAAATGATAAGTGAATAAAAGTTAAATTCTAGAAATGCCTAGTATGAATGACTACTATTATTTCAAAATTTAGTTGCCTGACTGCTAAAACTCCTTCTCATAAACAAAAAAAAAAAAAAAAACTTGATCAAACTTGTGTTTCTCATAAATCCTTTCAAAAAAAGGATTACATTCATAGTTTACTCTTTAAATGAATCTGGAAGGATTTATGAGAAAAACAAGTTAGTTTGTTAATTTAAAAAGTAAGCCTATTACATGTTAACATAAATAACATTTTAAATAAAAATTATATCTTCCAAAACAAAAACAAATCTGGTAAGAGTAGCAATTTTTTTACATCCTCCCCCACCCCCAGCCAAAGCTCATAAATGCTTCTGCATTTAATCAAGTTCTAAAAAACTTCCCTATACTAGAGAATGATAGTGGAAGAGGCAAATACTGTTTGTTGGTTTGTTTTTCTTTTCCATTTTTGGAGTGGTGGTGGTGGGAGGGGACAATACTTGGGATTGAACCCAAAGGCACTTTTACCACTGAGCTAGATCCCAGTACTTTTTATTTTTATTTTGAGACAGGGTTTTGCTAAGTTGCCAAGACTGCTATCAAACTTGCAATCCTCCTGCTTCAGACTCTCCAGTCTCTGGAATTACAGGTATGTGTCACCATCATGGCTAAATACTATTTTATTATTAATATGAAAAATACTTTTGTATTTTCAAGTCCATTTAAAGGATCTCCAGACAATACTTCAAGCTCAGACTCTTGATACCAAACTGCCTACGGTTAAAGGTATTTACTAGCTATGTTTAAAACCCTCTTACCCCTTTTTACTAGCTATATTCAAACCCTCTCTGACTCATTTCTCGCCTTTCAAAACTAGAGATAATAACGGTGCCTACATCACATAGTTATTACACACTTAGAATAGTTTTTAATCACAAGGTGTTTGCTGTATTATATAATTAATCTTCATGAAAGTATGTGCTATGAAATAGCTTCTGTTATTCCGTCTAACAGATAATAAAGAGGCTGAGTGACCTACACAAGGAAACACAGCTTAAATGATAAAATACACAAGGAAACATAGCTTAAGTGATAAAACTCAGATTTGAATTTAATACCTATTGACTGTGGCTGTAGCTCAGTGGTAAACAACTTGCCTACCAAGTACCAGGCCCTAGATCACTCCCAGCACTGCCAAAAAAATAAATAATGAACGCCAACTTTAAAACCTATGGTTGAAAAATGCAATATGTAATATGACCCCAATCTCATTGTTCATATTACTCTCCTCAGTTTTCTGTTTTAGACACACTCTCAGTTTCTCTGTGTCAAAAACACCTTCACCCCAAGGCATCTGTGAAGGCCTTGAATGGAATGCTATACTTGAAGGCCTGCCTGGAATGCTATACTGCTCCTATTTTCCCCCCAGTACTGGAGACTGAAACCAAGGGTGCTTGTACCATGGAGCTATTCTTTTTAAATTTTTTATATATTAAGTCTCTGCAGCCCTTTTCCAACCACTGTATCTAAATAGCAGCCTTTCATCATTTCTCAGTATTTTCTATCACAACACAAGGTTTATTTCTTTCATAGAGTTCCAAATCTTGTTTATTGTCCTTATTACTTATTGACTGTCTATCTTCCCCCATCAGACTATATATTCAAGGGGAAGAGAGTCCATGTCTGTATTGGAAATGCATGCAAAGCTAACAAGCATACTATGGTTATCTGAATATATGACAGGTATTTAATTATTTATTTTTGTTGAATTAATGAACCACACTGCTTACATATTTGGACAAATTACTTAAACTCTCTGGGCTTCAATTTCCTATAGTTAGTTACTTTCTGACTCTAAAGTCCTAAAAGTATATTTTACTGACTTTATTTGAAAAGAGTGTAGTAGTGATTACAAAGAAATTTTGTAAACAAAGTCCTAATCAGGCTTAACATCTTCTAGTATCTAAAAGCAACTATAGAACAGAAGTAAAAATATGCTATAAACTAAATAGACAATAAAGAAATCTCGAGATCATTTTTTCCACTGTACATTACATTCATCCAGTCACCTGGTATGTGAAACTATAAATGTTTAAAAGCAAGAACTCAAGCTAGTATTCCAGCATGCAGCCCACTTCAAACCAACACTGCCTTATTTCCAGAGTACAGAACAATAAAGAACATTACAGAAAATTATTATCTTTTTGATGACCATGATAATACAACTTTTATTAGCAGACCCTAAATACAACATAATGAATAAAATAAACTGCTAAAATATGACCTGAAGAGGGTCAAGAATTATTTGCCAAAAAGCAAACTCACAAAATTTGTCCAAGTACAATAAGCTCTCTATTATCTACATGCTTTAGGAGTTCTGTCTTACCTAAATCAATATATATAATTTTTTAAGAACTGTTTATAGTCAGAATATAAGCTGGCAACACAGCCTAATAGTTAAGAGTATGGATTATAGCTCCATGGCCTACACATTGTATTTCTCTGGGAAAGTTACTTAACTACTCTGTGGCCTCAAATTCTTCATTTAGAAAATGGGGATAATACAAGTACTTACAGCAAAGATTTTAAAAGACTAGGTAATTTAACATATAAGGTCTTAAAACAATGTCTGGCACAACATAAGTCTCCATAGATGTTAGCTACTATTATAACAGAAATAATATTAATACAATTATGTCATTTCTGGACAATTTAGAAACATTTTTACTGCAGAGGTAAAGTACATAGACTATTCATCCTTTCTTTCAACTAATATTTACTGAACATCAATTATATCCTAGGTTTGAGTAAGATGTTAAGGATACAACAATGAGCAGAGCAAAGAATGATTAAATGCTAAACGGTTTTTAGAGAACCAAAATTATTGAATAATATACACTGGAGTTCTACTCAGCTATAAAAAGAATGAAATTATGGCATTTGCAGATAAATGGATGAAAATGGAAAATATCATGCTAAGTGAAATAAACCAGACTTAGAAATTCAAAGGTCGAATGTTTTCTCTCACATGAGGAAACTAGAAAAAACATAAAAAGGGAAGGAAGGATAAGATAATATAAATAACCAATCAAACAGAAATTAATAGACAAGTAGAGGATAAAGAATATGGGAAAGGGGAAGAAGAACAGCAGGGAAAGGGAGAAGGAAAGTGGGAGGGATAATGAACTAAAATGGATTTTCATGATTATATGAGTTTACGGTGATGAACTCAATTATTATGTATAATTATTAAGCTTTAATAAAAAATTATTATTTGGGGGGGCTAGGGTTGTGGCTCAGTGGTAGAGTGCTTGTCCAGCATGTGTGAAGCACTGGATTCAATCCTTAGCATCATATATAAATAAATAAAAATAAAAGCCCATCAACAATTAAAATTTTTTTAAAAAAATTATTATTAGATAAATCAAGCTATATATTATTATCAGGACAACATGAAGAATAGCCAATAACAATTTCATTACTGCAAACTTTCAAACCTGGTCAACGCTTATGAAGATACGTCTAAGTATATGTCTGAAATTTAAAATTAAGACATGCTATTATTGTAAAAACCAAATTCCCTAAGGAAAAACTTAAAGCTGTCCTTGTTTTGTCTGGTGCAGAAGTTAACAGCCAGCTATGGTTATTTAATATAATTAAAATGAAATAAAATTTACATATTTTCCTCCAATCTGGGGAGAGAAGAGACTGGACACATTCTGTACCCTGGATTGCTGACGAGAAGACCCATCTGGTTTCACTTTATGAAATCTGCCCTGTATCTAAATACCATTATTCTAGATTATATCTAGTATAATCCCAAATTCCTGAGAAACTAAACCTGGAGAACACTTCTACTCACCTATTGTAGGTTCTCCATATGTATGCAAAATTCTGAAATGGGATCAGTTACACTTAGAAAAACATCCCAGCCAATTTCATTATTCCTAATGAGGTAGGGAGATGGTGAAGAAATACCACTGCACAGGGAGGGCTCAATGAAGCTGGATTTGCATTTTCCTCACCTGCCACAGGTTTTATATTCTAAGTCCTTTCTCAAGTAAGTCTTTGCAACCTTCACATCCAAGACTGCATTATGGATCTGTAAGATTGATGATGGCAAATTCATGCCTGCTTCCGGTGAAAGTTTTAGCTGGCATAGGTGAGAACAGTGTTAGTCTAACCTGACCTGCAGCCATTACTAAGATTTCATAAGACATTTCAGTGAGATCAGCTTTTTGATCATCTCACACCTAGCACACTGAGCCTGAGAGTAACTCTATATACACTGCCTTTGGGAGTCCTCTTGCTCCCCAACTCCACTTAGAATCTTGTTTGTGTGAGGCTTCCAGCAACCTTGCCCTGTCAGCCACTTCTGAATCCCCACCAAGTGTCTTTCTGGGTGGATTCAACTAGATAATTTTGCTTTTTCACACTCCTTTCCTTCATTTGTCTTGGCATCAGTTTTCTCTGAAAACAGTAAATTTGTTGGGTTTTGTGCAGGATTTTGGGTTAGAGCCACAATGAATTTGGGGAATGAGTATCTTCTCTTGGTTTTGTATATTTTTTACATTAATAACAAATATCAGAAAAAGCAGCAGCTAATTTTTTTTTTTTTAATGTAGCATTAGCTAAATTTCGAACAGCCAGAAGCCACACGTGGCTAGAGTCTCTAATTTCAAACAGTAGAGATACTGAACACAGCCATTATCACAAAAGTTCTACTGGATAGCACTGATTTAGATGTAGCTAGACAATGTGATTTTGTTGACTAAATTCAATAACTCAAATTCAGTTACTACTAAAAGAGTAATACTTTAAAAAATGGAATTCAAAGGTAATAATTAAAATATGATCATTTCAGGTAAAGATTGTATAATAAACATAAGTTACTCTAGTATGTCTAACTATAAGGGAAATGTATTCTTTAAAAAGTTAAAGTCATAACTTTACCTGTGTTAAAATCAGTTTTCTAAAGGAGGAGGTGGCACAGGAATGCAGCAGAGTTCAAGTGTGGAATTCATTTGTTGAGAGTTAAATATTTCCCAAACCTATAAAAAATAAAAATGAAAAAATGTGAAATATTAAGATAATATTCTCAAGAATATAGCACAAAGAAAGAACAGTTTTAATGAGACATTTATAATACAGGTCATCTAATTTTTTAAAATATGGGTTAAAAATTTTTTATAATAATGAGTATACCTATGTATCTTTATCAGACCTAATAAAAATGATTTTGGAGAAAGTGTGAATTTTAGTTTGAAAATTTGTCATTAATTATCTTTAAGAACTTGGGTAGGTAGAGGTCCTAGGCTGGATTTATAGTACCCACCCACCCCACTATTTTTTTTTTCTTAAAAGTATGCTGTATAGGGGCTGGACTGTGGCTCAGTCGTAGAATGCTCACCTAGCATGTGCAAGGCCCTGGGTTCGATCCTCAGCACCACATAAAATAATAAAATACATGAAATAAAGTTTAAAAAAAGTATGCTGTATAAAACCAAACTTAAATAAGCATCAAGGGGTACAAAATAATTTTGAATCAGTTTCACAACTAAAAAATTTATAATTTTTTTACAGAGAAAGTACTATTATTTGAATTTTTAGCATAAAATCATAAAGTGTTTTGGTCAGAGAGAACCACTTTAAAATGGCTAACAATAGAGACTTCTTAGAAAGTAAGAAGTCTCTTTTCATATATTTGCTGACCACATTTCGCTCCATTTCTTCTTTAAAAGTGCATCCCAATTTTAAAATTTAAAACATTATATGTACGTGTCATAGATCCTGGCCAAATGTATTTTTTTAACACAAAGAAAATACAACAAAATTGTCTTAGAGATAAATTACATTGTCCTTATAAAGTCTTCAGTATTCTTTAGACTGAAGAGATATCTGGAACCCCTAACTCTAACCATAGTAATGACTTTTTAATCTCGTATATACTGGGCCTTCACATGAAATTTTTATTTTATGAGTAGATTCTGCATGGCAGGGAAGGGAACAAACACACCGTCTCTGGAAAGACTAAAAAAGAGACTGGTAATATTTTTTTGGAAGGCACATCTGATTTTAAGACAACAGGATGGGAATAAGACTCTGATCATCTTTTGTACCCTGAAAATTTTGAACCACAAAGACAACTGCCAGATTTTGAAGCAGTGTGTGTGTAGAATTACTGAAGAGCTAAGTGGAGAACCTCTATAGAGAAAGATCTCCCATAATATTTTAAGACTAAGAATATGGATATTCATTAGGTTCTCAATTAAGAAAGCAAAGGGGGGAAAAAAGGGGCAAATGAGAGAGAATGAGTTTTTTTTAAACTTTTAATATAACACTAAAGCACCTTAATCTCTGGGTAACTGGAGGTAATTAGCCCCTCACCAGTTTGTGTAACAGTAAAGTGTAAACAGCCTCTACAATTCTTTCAGATACAAAATCTGGCACACAATTTAAAAAAACCAATAAGAATGCAAAGGAACAATAATATATGACCAATAATTAAGAAAAAAATAAAGAGAATCAGACCCAATAATAAAGTTGAAATATATGAAAATTATTTAAAATAATTCTAACATATTGGGGAAAACAGATAAAATTGATGAAAGATGGAGCAGTTCATCCAATGAATTAGGATCTAATTTTTTTTTTTTTTTTAATCAGGGATCTCACTAGATAGTCCAGGCTGCCCTTGAACTTGCAATCTTTCTGCCTCTCAATTACATGTGCATGCCACCATCCCTAGCTCCCAACAGACATTCTAGAACTGAAAAATTCAATCTATATAATTAAGAACTCAATATTTTTGGTTTTATAGCAAATGGACACAATGGAATATAGGATTAGTTAACCAGAAGACAAGTTACTACACAATGCCCAAACCAAAGTATAAAGAGAAATGACTAGAAGAGAAGGGAATGAAAAGGCAGGGAAAAGGGCAAAAGGTTTAAGAGAAAGGTGATACAGGCTCAAAATATATGTA
The DNA here is from genome assembly GCF_048772815.1 of Callospermophilus lateralis. NCBI lineage: Eukaryota > Metazoa > Chordata > Mammalia > Rodentia > Sciuridae > Callospermophilus > Callospermophilus lateralis. The sequence goes on along the minus strand of NC_135313.1, from coordinate 33,843,794 downwards.
CACACACACACACACACACACACACACACACAAATAGAAGCCTCAAACGATAACAGAAAGAGATAAAAGCAATATTCAAAAAAAAAAAAAAACAGCTAAGAATTTTCCAAAACTGATAAAGGAAATCAGTCTGGAGACTGATCATGCTCTACTAACTCCAAGCAAGACATATTAAAAGAAAACTATACCTAGGATATCAAACTATGAAAAGAAGAGAGGAAAAGGAAGAAAAAAAGGCATAATAACTGCCAATCTAAAATATTATACCTAACAAAAATATATTCAAAATTAAGGTAAAATAAAAATGCTTACAAACAAACAAAAAGGGGGAAATTTCTCACCAGTAAGCTTATACTACAAGAAAATTAAGTGGAATTATTCAGACAGAAGAAAACCATCCTAGATCGAGAACATGGAAACACAGAAAGAAATAACAATGCAGAGTAACTGAATTGCCTTGTAAGGTTTAAAGGTTCTAAGATTTTAGCAGTAATGCGACAGTAATCATACTTTGTATTATACATGCAATAAATTAAAGATAAATGTTATAATTTTTAGGATAATCATTAAAAATTATAATACATAAGAATTCAGAAAAATGTAATATTTACGTAATCTAAAAGCATGAAAAAAAAAAAAAGAAAGAAAACAAACCAGATAAGCCAAACAGAAAACATAGTATACATACAGACCCAACATATCAATAATTGTATTACAGTCTATGGAAAAAGAATACTTCAAGTAAAAGTCTAAGTTTGCAAACTGGATTAAACAAAAAAGAATCATGGAGCTGGGGTTGTGGCTCAGCGGTAGAACGCTTGCCTCGCAGACGTGAGACCCTGGGTTTGATCCTCAGCACCACATAAAAATAAATAAGTGAAATAAAGGTATTGTGTCCAACTACAACTAAAAAATAATGTTTTAAAAGAATCATATCTCTTAAAGAGATACACTTTAAATATGTGCCCAGAAAGATTTAAGTAGAGGATAGGGAAAAATACACCATACTACACTAACCAAAAGAAAACTGATGCACTCTGCTAATTTCAGTTAAAGATTTAGAATTTAAGACAAGAATCATTGCTGAAGATGAAAGAAATATTACCTAATAATAAAGGGATCAATCCCACAGGAAAATACCACAATCACAAATTTTTTATACCCCCATAATAACCTCAAAATACCTGAAGCTAAAATTTGCAAGCTTTAAAGGAGAAACAGACAAAGCCACAATCACAGTTGGAGACCTTAACACACCTCTCAATAGCTGACAAAAAAAGCATTAAAATCTAAACAGTGCAATAACAAACTTGACCTAAATGACCAATACGGAAAATCATACCCAGCAACAACAAAAATTATGATCTTTTTCAAGAACGCATAAAACTTACCCAAACTGACCACATACTGGGCTACAAGGAATCTTCAACACACTTCAAAAAAAAAAAAAAAGATGATGCCATTCAGAGTATACTCCTTAACCACAACAGAAATTAGAAATCATTAATAACAATAACAATAAATAAAAACCTGGAAAAACACCAACTACCTGGAAACATAAAATTACATTTCTAAATAATATTTGGATTGCAGAAATCAAAGCATAAATTACAAAATAGGTTAAACTGAATACTACTGAATATACATTAAAACTTATGATGTAGTTATAACCTGAACTGTATATATAGACAGTCCTTAATTTTCAAGCAGCAACACAGAATAGCAAGAGAACAAAACAGAAAACAAGCATACAATAGAAAAAAAATCAATGTAGTCAAAGTTGGTTCTTTGAAAAGATTAATAAAATTGATAAACCTTTAGCCAAACTGATTAAGGAAAAAGAGAACACAAATTACTACAGAATTTTTAGACATCACAAAGAAAATATGAAATTTAATGCCAATAAATGTAACAGCATAAAATAGACCATTCCTTGAAAAATATAAATCACCAACACTGAAAGAAATAGACTGCTCAAATAGCCCCAAAGATATTAAAGAAATGGAAGCTGCTATTAAAATTTTGCATAAAGAAAATCTCAGATGCAGATGGTTTCACCAGGGAATTCTTCAAAACAATTAAGAAGAAACATAACTCTGTTACTCCTTCTAGAGAACAGAAAATAACAGAACACTTCTTAACTTTTTTTAAGAACCAGTACAAAAATGATGCCAAAACTGACAGAGATATTATAAAGAAGAAAATCATGGACTGATCTAATAAACACAGACGTAAAAATATCAATGTACTGGTGAATAAAATTTAACATTATATATAAAAATAACATATATAGAAAGGAATTTATTCCAGACATTTGAGAATAGTTTAGAAGAAAATTCATATGATTATCCAAATATGTATAAAAATAGCCTGTGACAAAATTCAATATTCATTCATGATAAAATCTATTGGAAAATTCACAAAAAAATTTGGATAAAAAGAAAAAAAGCCCACAGGAAGCATCACAGTTAATGGTAAATGATTAAAAACTTACCCTTTTCAAGTGGAAAACAAGTCATAGATGATCATTATCATCATTTCTATTCAACATTTTACTGGAGGGTTTAGCTAGTACAGTAAAGCAAAAGAAACAAAAAGAATAAGGACTGGAAAGGTAGAAACAACATTATTCATAGATGATATGATTATTTCCTAAGAGAGTCCAAAAGATTCCCCAGACTATTAGAGTTAATAAGTAAATGTATATTTCTGGCTAGAAGATTAATATTAAAAAGCCAATCATACTTCTATAAACCAGCCATGGATTTTTAAAATATAAAGGACAAAAGAATTTTTTAAAACTAGGAATATATCTAACAAAATTAGATTTATTTATCTCTAACTAAAGAATAAAAAAGGGCTGGGAATGTGGCTCAGTGGTTAAGTGGCCCTGGATTCAATCCCCTGTACCAACAACAACAACAACAAAAAAGTTCTTAGACTGCAACATAAAGAAGGGAAATGCACATGAGTAAAGGAGGCAGAACCAAAAGTCCAAGTAGACTATAAAGTGTTAGATAAAATAATGGAGAAACACAGAAAAAAAGAACACTGGAGATCTACAGAAGATCACCTGATCAATACTTTTGAGTAAGGAAACTACCTGAAGATGGAGCAAGAAGCACCTAAAAGTGGATATAGCAATGTCACAGAATTCACATAGGGCCATAAATAGTGCCTCTTCTCACCAATCAGATTAAGGATTGGTATAAGTAAAGGGTCCTCCCTAATAAAGGGGGAATTAAAATTAGCCCTACACTGAGCACAGATTCAGTACTGTCTAGTAAATCTTAAAATCAAACCCTGAAAAAAATCAAATTGTTTTCAAACAACTGAAAAAGAAAATAGACTTCAAAAATATTTTTAGGAATACAAAAATATCCACAACACCATAAGATAAAATTTATAGTATCACATGCTTAATAACAAAATTACCAGGGATAGAAACAACCAGCCAAACAAGATCCATAATAAAGAAAAAAAAATCAGCCAATCAAAATTGACAGATATTAGAATTCTCAGACAAAAATATTTTAACAGTAATTATAACTATATTGTTCAAAACATGAGTCACAGAAGGTGTTAACAAAATTTTTTAAAAGACAACCTAATCTTTGAGGCAAGGATTGTGGCTCAGTGGTAGAGCACTTGCCTCGTACGCGTGACAAACTGGGTTAAGTCCTCAGCATCACATAAAAATAAATAGAGATATTGTACCATCTAAAACTAAAAAAATATATATATTTTTAAAAAGACAACGTAATCCAAACTATATTAAAAAAAATAATTTGTGAAATTTAAAAATGAGAATAACATTAGACATTGAATAAAAAAATCAGTGAACCTGAAGACAAAGCAACAAAAAATAATCAAAATGAGACAGAGAATTTAAATAACCTGTTATTTTTCAATAGTGCCCACCTTTGACATGAAGAAGGGCCCCAGTGCCAACTCTTAAAATCCCTGGTAATCCTGGCTTAGATTTATGAGAAAATGTGTCCCCCAAATCAAAAGAATCAATATCAGATAGCTAAACCTATAGTTAGGGTAAGGAGAACTTTCTGACCCACTGGTTTTAACACTGAAATTTTTTCTCCTTCTCAGAGAAAACGGAAGGAATACAGATGTAGGTCCCACTAATGTGTATATATTTTTTCCTTTTATCTACAATCAGTATTAGCAACCAATAACCCAAAGAAAATATTGCAGTGCTATCAATTAGTGATTACATTGCATAATGTCTAGCACAGCATTTCTAATTCCTTCATTTTAACCAGAAATAAGGAAGCACTGCATAGTTTGTTATCTGAAAAACTTCTAAGATGATAATGTAGTATTAGTATAAGACACCACTTTCTCAGTGGTGCACACCTGTAATTCTGGAGGCTCAGAAGGCTGAAGCAGGAGACTTCAAAGCCAGCCTCAGTAACTTAACAAGGCCCTGTCTCAAAATAAAAATATTAAAAAGGGTGGGGGGCTGGAGCTCAGTGGTTAAACACCCCTGGGTTTATTTTGAAAAACAAAATAAAAACACCTTTTCTTAATTAATCAACTCAAAGCACGAGACTGATAAAACTAGGAAAGACACTACCAGAACTTTAGCAAGTTATAATCTCTCTGCATTACTGTGATGATCTGTTTTTTCCCAATTAATTCCCAAAAAGGTATGTTTTACTACACAAAACCAGTAAAATATGTATATATCCAAAATGTGGCTTTTCACTTTTAAAATTTTCTAACAAATGTCTCAGAGCTTAAAAACCAGAAGTATACCTCCATTCAACTTAGAATAAGGCCAAGAGAAAAGTAAATGCTATGAAATCCTGTGTTTGATTTAACAAATTTATGTTGGCTTTTCAAAACAAATCACTGAGCCAAATGAAATAACAGGACCCTATGGATACCAAAATATGGTTCCTTACCTAAGATGGCATCATATTTGCATACAACCTACATTCATTCTCTCATGTACTTTAAATAATTTTAGTTTCCTTAATACAGTGCAAATGCTATGTAAATAGTTGTTATACTCTATTTATTTAGATAATGATGGTAAGAACATCTATATATGTTCAGTACAGATGCATTTTTTTTCTCTTAAGTATTGTAGATCTGTGGTTGGCTGAATCCATGGTTGCAGAATCCACAGATATGAAGAATTTATTATAGTGAAATAAGTTAAAAGTGTTCCTTAAACCTGGGAAATAAGGGGGTATAATAATGTCCCTGAAACTCTGTGAGATATATTTATAAAAGTATGTATTTTTCTAGATCCACAGTTTTTTAAAAAATATATTTCTCAGATGTTGATGGACCTTTATTTCATTCATTTATTTATATGTGGTGCTGAGAATTGAAGCCAGTGCCTCACACATGGTAGGCAAGTACCCTACCACTAAGCCACAACCCCAGCCCTAGATTCACAGTTTTTATCAAATCTTGATGGAATGTAAATCCCCAAAAGATAAAGAAATACTTTTCCAGGCAAACCAAATGAGAAGTTGCTGGAGAATCCAAGAAATAAAAAGAACCATAATATGTAATTTGATCACAGGGGAATAAAAGTATTATAAGCCAGGCATGGTGGTGCACACCTGTAATTACAGTTACCCAGGAGGCTGAGGCAGGAAGATTACAAATTCCAGATCAACCTGGACAACTTAGTGAAATTCAGACTCAAAACAGATTAATTAAAAAAAAAAAAAAAAAAAAGAATTAGGGGATATAGCTAAGTAGTAGAATGGTTACCTAACATGCATGGGGGTCTGGATTCAATCCCCAGTACCATAAAAAAATTTTTTAAAGAAACATAATTTTTGCAGTTTAAATATATAATTTGCATCTTATGATCATAATCTATCTATATCTTATAAATCATAATCTTACAGCTGTTTGTGAAAAGCTGTATTTCACTACTTGTCTTAATTTTTGAGATCTAGAAACCACAAGTATTTCACCAAAAATTATGCCCCAAGTTACAAGGTACAGGTAAATACACTAATAGGGAAATCCTGTTCATTACATAAGCAACGTGATTGACTGCAAATTAGATCATGGACATAAATCAGTCAGCAAATGAAATAACTGACCATATTTTCATGGAAGTTACAAAGTCATATTAAACATACTAATTTTTTTAATTAAGCATCTATTCTACCTTGTCATAATGCAGATTATTTAACAGTGCTTTTCATTGCTATACTGAAATTAGAATAGAGTCACAAGTTTCTTAGTGGAACATAAACTATAAAAGGGTTATGATAAATCTTTTGCAAAAAATCACAATACCATGATGATTATACATAATTTCATGTCTAACAGACAACCTTTGATTTTCCTGAATAATAAATGTTGTTTATAATCATTCTTTTCACAGGCCTTTGTTATTTTTTAAAATATTTTTTCAAATGGTGATGGACCTTTATTCATTTATTTGTATACAGTGCTGAGAATTGAACCCAGTGCCTCACACATGTTAGGCAAGCGCTCTACCACTGAGCCACAACCCCAGCCCAGGTCTTTGTTATTAAAAGCAATTCTTCAAACAATAATAACTATGAGAAAATAAAATGGCTGTCATAAGTCACACTAAATTTGGGAGTTATGAAATAAAGGCTAATACATTTTTTAAGGGGCTCAATCTTCAGTGTATAGCTCAATGTTAACAGTGCCTGCCTAATATGCACAAAGCTCTGGGTTCAATACCCAGAACTGAAGGAAAAAAAGGGGGGAGGGGGTCAAAAATAATGCATGAGCCTATTTTAAAGGGACATTAAAACTGACCTTTGGTGCTACGGCTGGGGCTGGGGCTGGGGCTTAGTAGTAGCGTGCTTGCCTAGAAGGTGTGAGGCACTGGGTTCAATCCTCAGCACCACATAAAAAATAAATTAATAAAGGTATTGTGTCCATCTACAACTAAAAAAAAAAAACCACTTGACCATTAATAGACAATTTTCAAAACATTTAATTAACTGAGTCCCTAAATGATACAGGATTGCACCAACATTATAAATCAGCCCATCATCCCACAGGAAGAAGTCAATCTACTAAAGAACAAAATAATGGAAGCAATGATTACCAAAAATCTGGTCCTAGATGTTAATCTAGGTCCTAAATATTAATGTTTTTAAATTATATAGTTTTAGTGATGTCAACTGTCCTTTTCCTTTTTGAATGTTTGCCTGCTTCAGTCACATTGGCTTTCTTACTTTCTCTTGAATATGCCAAATTCATTTTGCCTAAGGCTGTATGTTCCCTTTACCTCTGCTGTCCAGCTGTTTACTTTATTCAGGTTTGGGATAGTCAAAGGACTGTAGGGAAAGGTTCAATCTAAAACATCACCTGTCTCACTGTTTACTGCTCTCAATGACATTTACTATTATTTGTTTACTGTTTAGTGGACTAGGGATAAGCATGGCCAGCAAGTCAATCCCAGTACTTGTTTATTGTCTATTTTTCCCAACTAGCACGCGCACACACACACACACACACACACACACACACACACTTCATATGAAAGGGTGTCTTATTCATCACTATCATCACTATATCCACAATCCCTCTTTCAGTTGTCTGCACAAAGTAGGCAGTCATTAGATGTATGGAGAAGGAAGAAAAGATTACCATTTACTCAAGAGGTATCAGGGGTGGCTGGTTTTAAAACTAGCAAAGTAATGACCTCCAAAAATCCTCTCATTTATAAAAGCAATGAATCACTACAAATGGTCAAAATGAGGGCTGGGATTGTGGCTCAGTAGTAGAGTGCTCACCTAGCAAGTGCGAGGGGCTGGGTTCAATCCTCAGCACCACATAAAAATAAATAAAATAAATATATTGTTTCCAACGACAACTAAAAAATAGATATTTTTTAAAAATGCTCAAAATGAACTTTTTCAGAACTTTGGAAATTAACAAATGGCTTAAAGCAAACTGTGAAACACGTGTTTATTCAAGAAAAGTAGTGGAATCTTGAGAAGAACTGGGAGCTTTAGTAAGTTTTAATTTGCCCTATTACCATTCACCTTTCTAGCTGCACAGGATCTTTGAAAACATAACATCACAGTGAAAGTCACAAGTGACAGTCACTGAAGGGGACAGAATGGGGTTAAAGTGCCTTCAAAGATCCATTTCCAGAGAATTATGATCACCTAACTTGTCTGGCAGTTCCCTGGAATACCCAACATGCAAGTTAATCTTTACTTGACATGATTTGGAGTTCAGCCAGTGCCAACAGCCTTTCCTCAGGGGAATTTATGGAAAACAGGGACAGATGTTAAACATTATGGCTGCCTGAAGCAATGAAAAACAAATGGGCCCAAAACAAGCCAACCAAAAAAATTAAGAAGAAAAGATGGAGAATGGGATGTCCATAGGAAGCTTTGAAACACTCCCACAAATTCCCAGAAATCTAGAAGGCCATATATATGCTCATAAAAAAAACCTGAGATGGCCCTAGAGCTAATAAAGGCTCTGCACACAACTCATATTGGAGGGATTAATCTCACTTCTGCAACTCCACTGGGACTTTTATAAGCCTTCACCTGGCTTCCTCCAGATTTTGTACTACATGCTTTTTGCTTGACTGATTTTGCTTTGTATCATTTCACAAAAATAAATTATCACTGTGAATATAATGACTTGAGTCCTGTGAGTCATTCTTGCAAATCATGAAACCTGGAAGTGTGGCCCTTGGGACCCCTGACCCACCTAAGCCCTTTTGTCATAAACCTACTAAATTAAGACAGCTTCCCATCTTAATAGGACAAGAAGTTCCAGGCTCATCATGAATAATTCCTACCCTAGACCTAGAATTTCTCCAAGAAACCCTGGCTCCTTTCAGTGAGAAATAATATTTAGAGAACATATTCTGTGTGCTAAAGAATGAGCATGTCTTAAAGAAAATTTATTTTCATTTAGTGATGAGGGGAAAGGCATTCATGTCAGATCCCTGCTTGCCACATTAAGAAATAAATTTTTCACATACAAAGAATTAAAGTCAAGGAAGGTAGTGCATGGATTTGGTAATGATCTATTCCCCTTCCTTACCTAGTTAACTGACACAGTTCAAAACAAGCTCTTTCGGGAGGCAAAAATATTTTGAGTTGATGGATGTTTTCCCCCCAATTTATTCATTGTAGTACAATAAACATAACAAAATTCACCATTATGGGCTGGGGATGTAGCTCAGTGGCAGAACGTTTGCCTAGCATGTGTGGGGAACTGGGTTCGATGCTTAGTATCATAAAAATAAATAAATAAAATAAAGGCAGTCTGTCCATCTACAATTACAAAATATAAAAATAAAAAAAATTTACTATCATAACCAGTCTTAAGTTTACAGTGATACTAAAGCATTCATAATGTTGTGCAATCATTACCACATCCATCACCATAAGTTTCATGCTGTAAAAGTGAAACAACTCTATACCCATTAAACAGTAACTTCCGAATTTCCCTTCCATTCAGTCCTTGGTAATCACCATTCCACTGTTTGTCTCCACAATTTAAACTTCTCTAGGTTCCTTACACAAATGAAATTATATAGTATTTGTCTTTTTGTGACCAATTTATGTCACTTAGTATAATGCCCTCAAGGCATTTATGTTGAATTCATATTGCAGAATTTCCTTCCTGTTTAAGGCTAAATAGCATTCTATCATATGTACAGTGAATACTATGTTTTGCTTATCAATTTATCTGTTGATGAATATTTGAGTTACTTCCAAGTTTTAAATATTGTGAATGATGCTAATATAAACATGGATATACAGGTATTTCTTCAATACTCTGTTCTCAATCCTTTTGAGTATTTATGCATAGTATCATTTTTAACTATACTACAAAACTATATCAAAAAAAAAAAGGAGTAGACTTAATTGATAGAGGGAGATGAAGTACCAATGTAGTTCTTCCTTTCTTCTTATCCTGACCATTATTACCTCTTAAATAGTATTAGAAAAGTTTTAATCTAGTATGTCTAATTTTAAATAGAATTGAATGTAAAGAAAGGAGCTTATCTTTAATTAGAGTTACAATTAAGAAAATAGTTAATCAAGCCAGGCATGGTGGCCCTCGCCTACAATCCTAGCAACTCAGGAGGCTGAGGCAGGAGGATCACAAGTCCAAATACAGCCCCAGCGCTAAGCAACTCAGTGAGACCCTACAAAATAGGGCTGAACATGTGGCTCAGTGGTTCAAACCCCGGTACTCAGGGGAAAAAAAAGGGGGGGGAAGAAAACAGTTAACAATATCTGTTAATCCTTTTAAATCGTATTATGCTTTCTGTTTTTAATAAACTCCCTCCATATTCTAAGGTTATAAACATACTCAACATACATTTTCTCCTTAAAGATTATAAATTAAAAAAAATTTTTTTAAAGATTATGAATTATACAGGGCACAGTGACACACACCTGTAATCCTAGCAGCTCAAGAAGCTGAGATGGGAAAATAATAGCAAATCAAAGCCAGCCTCAGCAATGGCAAGGTACTAAGCAACTCAGTGAGACCCTGTCTCTAAATAAAATACAAAATAGGGCTGGGGATGTGGCTCAGTGGTCATATGCCCTTTAGTTCAATCCCCGGTACCAAAAAAAAAAAAAAAAAAGATTATGAATTATTATAGGTCTTATTTTATTTGCTAACATTTTTTAACATTTAATATATGTCAGCAGTATTCTAAGCATTTTATATAATTAATCTATTTACAGCAATCCTATATAATAGGTACTATTACTCTCCCCATTTTATAGATGAAGAAATGGGTATTTCACCTAAATGGGCATTACAACTAGTAAATGACAAAGTCTCTGTCAAGCTAGTAAGTGGTAAAGCAAAGTCAAGCAAAGTCTCTGTCAAGCTAGACTACAAGAACTTTGAACAACTCACTAACCCACAGAATATCATACTTGTTCATTACACTGAGAACACCATACTTATTTCACCTGGGCAGCAAGACACCTTAGTAAAAATTACATGCATGTTACAGGGTAGAAGAATAGCATGAAATTTAGAACACTGCCAACTTAATGAAGTCTTTAGAGGTCCAATAGTTTGGACTATGCCAAAACACTCCCTTCAAAAAGTTGCCAAAGCTCATCCAGCGACCACCACTTAAAAGCACAGTGTTTGATAGGCCTCTTTAAATTCTGGAAATACAATCTATATTTTAGCATGTCCCACTTCCTGAATAATCCATAAGAGCTACAGGACAAAAGACAGCAACAAGTCAAGGTGATAGTTCAAACTACTCTACCCATTTCGGCTTTAAGTTCCAGCAAACTCAGTGGTGTTCAACACGTGTATGGTAAATGATAAAGTAGTTGTATAAAGAAGCTACCAGTAGGTTCTGACAAAAAAATCACAACACAGACCACTAGGCATAGACCTCAACATAAAGTAGTTTCTAAAAGTGGCACTATTGGCATTTTGGTCACTCCTGCGATTGTGAGAAGCTGTTCTATGTATAAAAGGATGTTTAGTGGCATCCTGGCTTCTACACACTAGATCTAATACTGCCCTTGAATTGTGACAAAATGTTTCCAAACATTGCCCCTAGTTAAGAACCACTGTTTTAGAATAGTACTATCTCCTTTCCTGCAGATGATTATACTTTTAAGAAAGAACTCCTTGCCTGGCTTTTGGATCCTAATAGAAATTGATCCTGTAATGACCATGTAATGAACCTAACCTAAAAAAGTAAGTGCTCCAACCCACCAAGCCAAAAGGCAAAATGTGCTAGCAGTGTTTCATCAAGTGAAAGTAATACTGCTGTCAGATATTAGTTTTTTTCCCTCAATGAGGGCACATAAGAGGACTATATTCCTCTATCCTCTTTAAGTCAAATGAAATTTTGTGACTTATTTTGCCAAGAGCAGAAATCAAATCTATAGCTAGGTGTGTTGGTGCAAACTTATAATCACAGCTCCTTGGTAGGCTGAAGTAGAAGGGTCACAAGTTCAAGGCCAGTCCAGGCAACTAAGAGAGACTCCTTCTCAAAATAAAAAATTAAAAAAGGTTTGAGGGTATACCCTGGCATGCATGAGGCCTTGGGTTTAATCCAATTAGCACTCCACCCCCCACAAAAAAAATCTGTAGAAACATTTACTTGCTAGTGTGCAATTCTCCAGCCTGTTCTTACCTTACCAGTGTTATAACAAGAAGCTGAGACAAATATAGATGCAATGCTGACCCATCATATGAAGAACAGCTGCTCATAACTGCAGCAGATTTTACATGAGAATAAACCCTTTTAAAAACATTTTTAAAGTCATTATTAGAAGATTGGTTCTTACCATTATATAATCTGCTAACTCTGACTACAATGGTTATATTATGAGATTAGAGCAGGCCATAAAAGTACCAATAAGCTTAATGGCCCAGATACCATGGCACTTACTTCTACTAAATGTAGACTCTCAATATGTGGACTTGTAGAGTTCCCTATGATCAAATGGAAGAAGAAAAAACAATTGTGGCTGGTTCCTGGTTTACACATAGTTCTGTATAGTAGCATGACCTCTACATATAATAGAAGTGATGAAGAAAAGAAAAGAGAGGCAGAGCTCCAAGTAGTGCATCTTATTGTTCAGTATGCTTAAAAAGAAAGATCTAATAATCCAACAATAGAACAATCTGGCAACAAGATCTTTCAACCAGTACTGTTCAACAGGTACATGAACAAAGCAGTCCTATCATCAGTAAGAGAAATTATATCCTGCCTCAATTGAGACTTTCCCTCACCGATGTTGACCTACAATTCCATGATATATCAATCTGTCTCACACCTCTATGCATTTTCTGAAGCTACTCTCCTTTCTGGAATGATTTTCAACTATCCTTTAGTCTAACTACCCTGCTCTTCCTAACACTCAGATCAATGGTCGTTTGCTCTATAAAGCCTTTCCATAAAAGACAATTCTATATCCTTCCCCTCCCCCTCATAAATTCTCATTGTAGTATACCCAGACTCCCCAGGAAGGAATCTATGAATAGAATCATAAACTTTAATAAGAACAAATTACACCATTCTTATCAATCTCTAATATTTATAATTTGATTAGATTATCAGTGTATGCAGAACAACCAAAAACCAGTACTTTCTTTGATTTGGTCACCAATAGAAATGACAGACATTTTCATTATCAAACTATAATTGTTGCAGACATGAAAAGATCATTGTTCTTGTCAGGTCTTTTGGTCACAGAAAGCTGACTAAAACTAAGAATTTGCCTTAACTCTCAGAAGAGACTTTGGACTTGTGTTCTTCAGAAATCCTGGAACTACAGAAACTATGAAGACTCTTAAAATTGGACTAAAAGACTCTTAAAATTGGACTAAAATTGGACTAAAATGCAATCTTGCATTGTGAAATGAGCATAAGCTTTTGGGCATCAGGGGTGGAATGTTATGGTTTAGATAAGAGGTGTCCCCCAAAAGCTCCTGTGTCAGACAATCCAAGAAGGTTTAGAAATTATATAATTGGGTTATGAGAGCCTTAACCCAATTGGTGAACTAATTCCCTGCCAGGGATTAACTGAAAAGTAACTGACAGCAGGTAGGGTGTGGCTGAAGGAGGTAGGTCATAAGGGATGTGCTTTTGGGGTCTATATTTTGTCCCTGACAAGGGGAGTCAGTCTCTCTCTCTCTCTCTCTCTCTCTCTCTCTCTCTCTTTCCCCCCTTTCCTGGAGCAATGTCCCCAGGTATGGCTTTCCTCTGCCACACCCTTTTGCCATGATTGTTCGGCCTGATCTCAGCCCTGAGGAATGGAATCAACATCTATGGACTGAGACTTCTGAAACTGTAAGCCCCAAAATACTCACTTATGCTCCTCACTAGTTCATTTCATATTTCTTTGGTCAGAGAGCCTCTCCCTGAATAAAAAATGTTTCCAATCTCATATGCCCAAATGTTTGGTTAAACATTATTTTGAGTGTTCCTAGGAGGTATTTTTGGATGAGATTAATAATTAAATCTGTAGACTAAGTTTGCCCTCCTTAATGCAGGTGGGCCTAACACAATCAATTAACAGCCTAAATAGAAGAAAAAGACTGAACCTAAGAGTTCCTCCTACCTTACCGCCTTTGAACTAGAACATCAGCACTTCTCTGCCTTTGGACTTAAAAAGAAACATCATCTCTTCCTGGGTTTCAATTTCTTGAGAACTCTTAACAAATCTGGTTCTCAGACCTTCAAACTCTGGAATTATATTATTGGTTCCACTGGGTCTCCAGTTTGTCAACTTGTCCTTTAGATTTTTAGACTGATCAGCCTCCTTACTTGTGTCAGCCAAATCCTAATAACAGAAATTAAAATAATTATATATAAAATCCCTTATTGGTTCTGTTTCTCTGAATCCTGATGAATATCATCGCTGACTCTAAAAACCTGGGAATATATGCAAAATCCATCACTTGAACATCTTACAACTGGGAATGCCTTGCCCTTATATCAAGTATTATTCCATCAGCATTTGTTCTTCAGAATAGGGGTAGCTATTAGAATAAATGCTAGTTTCTTCTTAATGGCACATAAAACACAGAGTCAATCTTATAAGATCTCTTTCTCATGGGTTTAGGGAAGAAAAACAACCCCTTTCCCTTCTGCTCAGAGAACCAAAAAAAAAAAAAGATTTTTTTCCACTAACACTGCCCCTCCAAGAGGTCACTCCTACTTTTCCTCATAACCCTCTTATAAATTGATAGGGATAGGTAGAGTCATAGTGGTAGCTATTCCCAGTACATAACGCCTTCTGTTCTCAGAAATCTGTGCAAAAGTTTATTAGTCTTATTATTAAATTATAACTTCTCTAGAGCAGAGAATATACCTCAGTTGTGCATTTCCAATTCTTATAACAGGACCTACTATATAGTTAGTGCTTAATTCATGTCTGTTGAATGAAAGGTCTAAAAGCAACAACTGGACAGTCAGAGAAGAAGCAAGTATGAAAATGATTACACGTTCCTATGTAATATCCCATCCCTGGCAGGTATTCTATACACTCAGTAAAAAGCCATTTCTGAGCTTTATTTGCAAGTAAATGTAGTCAGATTACTATATTTTGGTCATTGCAACCAGAGGAAATACTGCACAGGGAATTCTAAAGGTTTCTTAAAAGATGAGAGTATACCCCTCTTGTCTATATTTTCTTCCTCCTTCCTTCCTTCTCCCTTGAACAAGGATATAATTGTCTGCAGATCCAGCAACCATAAGGTGATCTTGAGAATGGAAAGCCACAAAACAATGGCAACTCTATGGAGCTGCCTCATCAACCCTAGAATACCTACCTCTGAATTTTTTTTAATAAGATAAAGAAATAACTACTATCGTGTTTGAGCAATAGTTATTTATTTTCATTTCTAGCAAATATAATTTCTAACTGATAAGTCAAGAAAGTGACATCAACAACAAATCTGTAGTCTAAGATACCTAGAGATACCTCAGCTGTGCTTCAACTTAATGCTGATAAAATGTTATTTCTACCGAGATGAAAAGGTTAGAGTAGGAGGCAACAATGAATGAAGAGCCTCTGCTGGATGAATTTTATACTGCAATTTCTTGCCAACATTTGAGAACTATGTTCTAGAAAAATAATGTGGCTCACAAAACTATGACTGTAAAAAACAAATAATACAAAAATAGGGGTTAGGGAAATTAAAATATTTAATTGAAAATGTTAAACTAACTGTTTAAGACTTGTTTAAAAATTTCTTTAAATGACTCTTCTATAGACTAACCTTCAAATTTTCAAGAAACATTGCTGTAACACAAGAAGTTGAGGATGATTTTCCCCATATTCTTTGGACTTTTCTATATCATAAAAATTTTGAACAAGCCTTTCCTGAATTGCCATTTAATATTTTTTGTACTTGTGTTTTTAGGTGTTTTTTTTTTTTTTTTAATTTTATTTTACTTTTTTCTTTGAGGGGAGGGGATTTACTAGAGATTTAACCCAGGGGTGTTTTACCACTGAGCTAAATCCCCAGACCTTTTTGTTTTTTATTTTGAGACAGGGCCTCATTGAGTTGCTGAGGCTGGCCTTAAACCTGTGATTCTCCTGTCTCAGCCTCCCAAACCACTGGGATTACAGGTACTCACACCACACCCAGCTATACTTGTGTTTTTAAATTTTTTTATAAGTCTCAGCAAAATTCTTCATAAATTAATATAGCAATTGTGTCAGTTTTGGGGCTGTTTTTCTTTTTTTGTAATGCTGGAAACTAAACTCAGGGCCTTGCACATCCTAGCCAAGTATTTTACCACTGAGCTACATACCCAGCCCCAGGGCTGTTAAAGAAAATTGTAAAAAAGCTGATCTGTAACCTACACTATAGACTTGCATAAAACATTACATAATCTGATACTATAGAATACAAACACAAAGTTGCACTGTCTTTAATAAAAGATCAGTTGGCAATTTAGTAATTCCATTACTGGGATATATCCAAAGGAAAGGAAATCAGTATATTGAAGAGACATTTGCACTCTCTTTACTGCAGCACTATTCACAACAGCCAAGGAAATGGAGTCAACCCAAGTGTTCGTCAACTGATGAATAAATAAAGAAAATGTGGTATAGAAACACAAAGGAATATTATTGAATTATACAAAAAGGACGGAATCCTGTCATTTGTGACAACATGGGTAAACCTGGAGGACATTATGTTAAGTGAAAGGAGCCAGTCACAGAACGACAACACATGATTTCACTTGTATGTAGAATCAAAAAAAAATTATCTCATAGACACAGTGAAAAGAACAGTGGTTACCAGTGGCTGAGGAGAGCAGGAGGGAGGAATGGGGAAGTTACTCAATGGGTACTAATTTATGGTTATATAGGAAATATAAGTTCTCATGTTTTATTGCACATAAAGCAACTATATATAACAATAATGTGTTTCCAAAAAAAGGTTTTTAATGTTCTCACCACAAAACAATGTTGTTTGAAGATTTTACCTTGATTTGCATCTTTCACAATGTACACATGTATTGAAACATCACATCATACCCCATAAATAGGTACAATTATTATGTATCAATTTAAAAAGTAAAAATAGAAGGTAGAGGCAACAAAATCCAGTATTGCTCAGATGAGAGGTACATAAACAAAGTATTAAAGATAACAGCAGGTTCTAGTTTCAGCCCATTAGAAAAACGATAAAAGGAAAAATAGAATCACTTTAAGTCATAGCATATTTGAGGACCCTGCAGATCATCCTCATCTGGCAGGTATTTAAATTATAGAACAGGAAAAAAAAAGTCTAGATTAGAGACATAGATAGGGAAAACAGATAGATATTTGAGAATTATCAGCCCTAAGAATCATCAGTTTTAGATACTAAGTGAATAAATAAGATCACAGAGTGACAGGTATACAATGAGAGATTTGACAATGGAACATTTAATTCTAATTTTTTAAATTAATTTTTCCTAGTTTTTTCCACAAACAATAAAACAGTAAATACTGTAAAATATTTCAAATTGTTAAAAATTTTAGATTTTATAAGTACTTTGTGTTTTCTATTTGAATCCTACAGTCACTTTAGAAAAATAGAATGGTCCACAGTGTATTCTTCTAACTCCACTATTGTTTTCATTTCAAAAGAACTACAAAGGAATACACAGATTAGAAAGCTTTAAAATAAAAGAGTATGTGAAAGTATAAGTTTAATTTCCTATTCAGGATCCAACTCCTTCCCTCACCTGTTTTTATAAAATATGAGGAAAGAAATTTATGTAAATTAATTGACAAATCTCAGTAGCTTTATTAGCCTATATCAAACATTATTAGTCAAGTATCACACTATAGATACATACATACCTATATTTATGGAGGCACAATTCTCAATAGCCCAGTTATGAAGTCAGCCTAGGTGCATATCAACAGATGAATGAATAAACAAAATGTGGCATATATACACAATGGATATTATTCAGCCTTAAGGAAACAAAATTATGTCATTTGCAGGAAAATGGATGGCCCTACATATCATCGTGTTATTTTCAAGCAAAATAAGCCATACTCAAGACAAGTACTTCCTGCTTTCATATGTGAAATCTAGGGGTGGGGGATGACTTGGATGTACAAGGGGGGACTATTACTAAGAAGAAGGGGACAGGGCAGGGGAGTGTAAGGGCTGGTAATGGGGAGATAGAAATGATAAAAATGTTATACACATATACAAATATGACACAATGAAACCCAATATTCTATATAATTAATATGCAATAATTTTAAAAAGAGCCAATTATCTGGGGCTGGGGACATAGCTCAGTTGGTAGAGTGCTTGCCTTGCATGTACAAGGCCCTCATTTCAATCCCCAGCACTACAAAAAAAAAAAAAAAAAAAGATTCAACTATCCATAATAACAAAGGTAATAAATCTGACTAACATTTTTTGAGGTATAGAACAAAATGAGTATTCTGTAACCCATGTTTACCACTTAGTAAATTGGTGCCACCTGCCATATTTTATGACCAATATTTTGGCAGTTGTATCTCAAACACAGAAAGCATAACTCTATAATTAACCAAAGTCACACACCTTAAAATAAAATTTCCCCCAAATTTCATTCTTCTTATTTACTTTTTTCTCATACTTATCTATATGGCAGCCAGATCCCCAAACAAAAAGCTCAGAATTCATAAAGAGGAGCTATAAATTTATAAAATTTAGAATCATACCAAAGTCAACATATTTGCAATTCCAAGTTTTAATACATATTAGTGAATGACTGTTTATGCAAATATTAATGTATATTTGTCATATCATTGCACTATTAAAAAGACTTTTAATCAAGAAAACTTTCAATCTTTATTTTCTATTTTTAATTCTAGAACTAGATCACTTTCTGAGGCAAACTGAAACATTCAGCATAATTTTCATTTCTAGCAATTTCAGACACTGGCTAGAAAAGTTACCTTAGCTATGTTGTTAAATGGTGACAATTTGTTGAGATAAAAACTTATTTGTAGATTTGGTAGCTCTTTCACCCAAACTGAAACTATTGTTACTGGTTCATACCACAAGTGCCAGAGCCTTGAATTACATCAATGGTTTTTAAAGTGGCAGCCATAACCAAGCCAAACCATTAAGATATTTTTTTCCCCCAAAATGCATCTACTTCCTTCATACTCCCCCATGACTAAAATTTTGAAGTGTATATAATAACTGTGTTTGAGAGACCTTTCTATCTATCTGTACCCAAATAGGATAATTCTCAAATTAGGCAGTCCTTTTTTTAAACATTGTATCAAAAGCAAAGCATAAGAAATAGAACTACAAAGTGACAAGAGCTCAGCAGAAGGCTAGGGAGGCTATTTACAACAGGTGTACACCACCTTCAGAGATTTCTATGTCAGCTCCCTCCAGAATCCACTACATTACATCTTAGACATTGGTATTCATTATTCTGAGAAAAGCATGTAGTCTACCAGATAAAAGGAAGCAATTTGGGACCTTAAGAAGCCACAGACAGACTGGTGAGGTGGCACACGCAGGTAATTCTAGCTACTTGGGAGGCTGAGGCAGAGGATCAACATGTGAGAACCACTAAGCGAGTCCTGTCTCAAAATAAAAAATAAAAAGGGCTGGGGATATAGCTTAAGAAGAAGAAATAGAAGGCACCACAGCCACCACAGACAATGAAACACAAAAATTCTGCTGTTCATTCAGGCATTAAAAGAACAATAGAAAACTGCTGATAACTTGTTCAAAGAACATATTTCATCATTTTAATTTTACATCATGTAGCACTGTTTTCTCTAGGATATAAGTTCAGTGGACTGAAAACCTTAATCATTTTAGAATAAACTAAGTAAGATATCAAAACTGTATACTAAATATAGTCAACTAATCTTAAACCCCCATTATATGACAAGATACCTTAAGGGCTGGGTTAAAAAAGTCAAAATCCATTTTAAAGCAAACAATTATACTTCTTTGCAGACGCTGTTTGAGAGATAGGTCAGTTGGCAGAGTGTTTACCTAGAATGCAAAAAGCCCTGGGCAATCCCCAGCACCACAAACAGTAGCTAGCTCAAATTCCTTATAAATAGCTCCAATAGTACTTTTGAAATATTTCAGAAGAAAAAGAACATTCATGATTTATAAATAATTATCCAATTACACGCTAATTGAATTAATGGTTCTTAAAGTACTTGGTAATTTTCTTCTTGGTGTTGAAGTTATGGCATTAAACATTGGGCAAGTGTTTCTTAAACTGCTTGATAATCTCCTTCCCAATGTTCAATTTATGGCATTCTAAGATGACACCTACTGGCCATTCAAAATCAGCTATTAGTTCTTCAAGACAGTGAGTAGGCTGGTTACATAAGAATCAATCTATCTATCTATCTCTCTCTCTCTCTCTCTCTCTCTCTCCTCCCCCCAAAAAAAACTCTGAATGAAGGCAAATTTGTTCACAGATACTCAAATCACTACAAAATTTCACCTAGAAAGTTGTTTTCTTTGTAACTGAGATAGCATTACTCAAAAACAAAAAAGACTGAAACATCAAGAATCACTTTTAAATTTTAATTAAACCATTGACAAATAATCTCAGTACTCTCAACACTTCAAAACAAACTCTAAGGATCCACTCCTCTTTCACAAATATTACTTTGAGCAAAACAAATGAAATTTTGATTTAGGTCTGTATGCACTAACATAAATTAACATTAACAGAAAAAAAAAAAAAAACCACCCACATCTTAGAAAGTTTTCCTGACATGCAGTACTAAAACATGTTCAGTAAAATGATATAATTGCTAATACTGAATTTGTTCTTATCTTCTAAAGGCAACACTTCAAACAGCTTACATTTTAGCAATATTTAAAGCTTTATTAAAATTGTTTTCCCGTCTTTTAAAATCACTTTTCACTGAGCTACAAAATCAAGTTTTTATATACATACTGCCTAGAATTTCTATTTTAATCCTACATTTCATTGTGTAAACCTAAAATTATAAAGACTCTTTATTTCTCCAGTACTGGGGATTGAACCAAGAGTTTCCTTTTAAAAAACAGGATAATTTATGATTAATTTTATTTGTAAGTACGTTTTATATACTTCCAAGAGATTCAAAGAGCATATTTTTTAAACCTAAGAAATAACTCATAACTAGTCTCAGACTTACAAAGCAAATTACTTAAAAACTGACACCCTTCCTCCCCGTTCAGACTTTCACCCTATTTTCACAATCTCTAACATCCACAATATTTGTGGGGAGGGGCGGTTCTACCAATTAATTTTCTAGTCATCTTCCAATTTGCACTTACCTCCTACTATAGACTTTTTGAAGCTCTGCACTTTCCTGAAGATTAAAAAACGTACTTGTTACCATCCTTGACCCTCAAAACAAATTCATGAACTATAAAACACGAATCTGAACACAATCATCTCAAACTTGCGCCGTATCTCTCCAGTCCAGATTTGGGATAAGCTCTTCGTGACTACTCTAACCTTCATGCTATCACCCTTCGCCTACAGAGCCTGCCTGGCTAAAAAAAGCACTGAAGCCAATGAAAAGTGTTCTAACTATCAATAGGTTTGCAAGACCTCCTCTTCCAAGAGGGTCAACCTCGTTGTTACAATAAATAACAAGCCAAGGATTACATAAGGCACAGCAATAGAGTTTACAGGATCTGACCGCCAGTAAACAGCTTTCTTCCCCGCACCCCTTCACTACCCTCAGCAAATGGCCATAAGAAGAAATCCCTAGGATTTCTCTCAGGTGTCTGTAACGTCGCGTCCTTTTCTCGCCTGGGGCTTCGTGCAAGGAATTCCTTCAGCTCTCACTACCAGTGTCTTACTCCAGCCTCTCTTCTCTCTCTCAGACCACGCCACCACAACCCCCACGCTCTAAGCAGGCCCCCATGCCGCCCCACAGGACGCAGCCCCCCGCCCGCCTCAGCTGCCATCTCCTCACGACCCTCTTAAGCGGCTACCTGGTTTACGAGGTTCCGGAACCATCAACGGTCTGGCTACCGCCTTCCCAGACCACCCTCGTCAGCTTCCCCTCTATAGGGTCCGCAGCCGGAGAAGAAGAAAAGCCCTCCTCATTTATCACTTTCCGTCCCCCAAAGCCAGCACCGCCGCCTACCAGTCACCGCTCTGCCTCCAGCTTCCTATCGCCACCGCCTCCCGCAGCAGCCTGCCAACTGCAGCACAACAACCAGCCTTCTCATTGGGTGAGTTCACGTTCCCAACAACAGCTTCACTTATTGGCTGGGGCAATCTTCGGCCCTACCTTCTGTGCAGTGTTTAAGGAGTCCCTCTCCTAACAAGGAAAATATCCCTTTTCCGCCCTTATTTCCTCTGAAATGTCTCTTAGCTCAATCATACTTAGAATGCACTATGTGTACAAAATATTGACTTCCCATATCCCTCGTATTATCCCTATTTGGTCCAGAAATCATTGAACCAGGACCGGAACGTTAAACTTCTCTTCCGTTTTCCTACCGTAAGGAACTGTACTTGACAACTTCCGTTTCCGGTTGGCTCCGGCTGGACGGTTGACTATTGAGTGTCCTGAGAGGTCAAGTTGCTGTAAGGTAAATTAGGGAGTTCGTGGGAGACCTCTATATTAGGATTGAGAGCTAGACTCTATTCTGAGGAAATGCAAACTGGGAGAAACTAAGTAGAGAAGGATGACGAGAGGAGGCAGTTCAAAGGGGAAGGAGGCCAAGGAATAAGCGAAAGAGAACTATAGTTTAGAACTGAAGGAGGGACAGGTGGTTGCAGAAGGATGCTGTGAGAATTATATTGGTTGTTAAATCCAAGTACTTTGTCCCGCCCTTGCCCGGTGCAACCCCCTTCTCGGCCCGTGGACATTTGGTTTACATTTGGATTGAATAAAGGCAGAAGGACAGCCCCCAAATCGAAAATATGTAAAATAATTGTAATGTATGCCTCAACCGCTTGTATATTTTTAAGTAAGCTTTTTCTGGTACAAATGTTTATGGTACAGTGTTATAGTGTGTGTGTGTGGCGGGGGGAAGCAGGATATAAGAATCCCAGCCATTGCATGTGTTTAGGAACACGGATTGGACAATAACGTGATAAGAATCCTTTTGGTTTTATTTTCTCATTAGTATGATAATTGCGGTTTTTTAAATGGGGAGAATTGGGAATATATACTTAAAAGTCTTTGGTAAACTATAAAATTGCATGTAGTGGGAGTAACATTACCCTCTTGCTTCCTTCTTAAGAAAATATGCTCTTGCTTTCCCTTTGCGGGAGCCACCCCTTTATTATAGGTTGATCTCCACCAAAATTAAGGTTCATAAATTAAGACGTAAATAGCTTTTTACATTTTTAATAATCACATGTTCTTTGTTGAGCTGCTTTCCTTTCTGTTCTTATTTGAGCAGCTCTGAAAGTGAAATAATCATTCCTTGTTGAGTCTCAGCACAGTTTATAACTCACCTTTTCGAGAAAATTTTGCTTTTTATTTTCACATAATAGGACTATATAAAACAAAAGTAAATTTTGAAGAGTTGTAATCAAGCAAATACTTGTATAACCATCTCTCAGATTCGCACTGCTAATAATTTAGAATATGCATTCTCAACAGAGGTGTTCTGTCCTTGAATGAAAATGGAATGAGAAATGAGGAGAACACAATGGTTTATGTCCCTTAAATAGGGCCACAGTTCATAAACAGATACAAAATACATCTCAACTCCTTAGAGGTACAATAATTAAAAATTGGTTGAAAACACTGCCTTGGCAGGGGACAGTGGCTTAGAAGGCTGAGGCAGGAGAATCACAAGTTCAAAGTGAGCCTCAACAACTTATCAAGGCCCAGAGCAACTAAGTGAGATCCTGTCTCAAAATAAAAAATAAAAAGTGCCAGGGTTGTGGCTCAATGGTTAAATGCCCCTGGGTTCATGCCCACCACCAAAAAACAAAGAAAAAAAGAAAAGAAAGAAACTAAAACACTTCCTTAGACACTTTTTGTATTAGCCTCTGTGATTATCTCTCCTCCACCAAGAGGTGAGCATTATCCTGACTCTTGGCAAGAAATCACTTGTTTTACTTTAATTCTGTCTAAGATGCATTCCTAAAAAGTGAATTAGGCTTTTCAACTTATACAAATGGGATCAGTATGTATGTCTTTTTCTGATTCATCCTTGTTCATTATTTTATTTGTGAAGTTTGCTCATACTTTTGCATGTAGCTCTTTGTTGTATAATATTCCATAGCTGGATTGTACCATAATCCTTTCTATTGTCACTAGATTGGAATTACTTACAGTTTAGAGCTAGCAAAAAACACTTATGTGACTGAAAGATTCTTATCTAACAGGAACTGGGGTGTGGCTCAGTGGAAGAACTTGTTAGCATGCATGAGGTTCAATACCCAGCACCAAAAAAAAGTCCCCAAATTTTTATAAAACGTTGCTTGAAGAAATACAATGCAATCCACACATGTAATTTTTAAAGCCTTATTAAAAGTAAAAAGAAACAAAATTAACTTTAATAGTATATTTTATCTAACTCAATTATTAGAAATAATATTTCCAAATGTAACCAATATTAAGTTATTGAAATATTTTATATTTTCACACTTTTCTAAATTTGTGTACTTTTATGTTTACAAAACATCTCAGTTCATTTGCCAAATTTCATAAATTTAAACACTTGTTCAGTTTCTCAGTTGCACTAGCCATATTTCAAATGTTAGTGGCTACCAAATAGGACAGTGCAGATCTAGAGTATATATACCTAGGAGTGGAATTGCTGGCCTAAAGCTATTCAAATGTTCAACTTTTCGAAGTCATACAGATGTTTCAGAATGATTGTTCTTGGTCATATTCATACCCAGAAGGCACATTGCAATCTGTTTTCCCCAGTTCTCATAATCTTCCAAGGTTGGTTTTATGTCCATTGAATGAAGAAACTGAAATTCTGAAAGATTAAGTGATTTGCCTGGTGCTTTTATAGCTATCAATGGTGCAAAGTAAGAGAATTCCAGACTCTTCCTTCAAATGATCAGGATATTGTTGTTTGAGTTATGACTCTTCTGCCTTTTTGTTGTGTTTCTTTCTTTTTAAATTTTTTTTTTGTAGTTGTAGATGGACAGAATGCCTTTATTTTATTTGTTTATTTTTATATGGTGCTGAGGATCGAATCCAGTGCCTCACACATGCTAGGTAAGTGCTGTACCACTGAGCCACAGCCACAGCCCTTGTTTATTTCTTTGTTGTAGTAATGGGGATTGAACCCAGGGGCATTCTGTTACTGAGCTACATTCCTAGCCCTTTTAAAATTTTGGTAAATTGCTGAAGCTGGCCTTGAACTGGTAGTCCTCCTGACTTAGCCTCCCAAGAAGAAATACAATGCAATGTGTGGATTGCATTGTATTTCTTGAATAGCACTATTGTAGGCATGTGTCACAGTGCCCAGCAGTTGTGCCTATTCTGAAATAAAAATATTTTTTTTAAAAAAATGAAAGATTTTCTAGAAACACTGTTCAACTTTTTCTTCTTTATATTTAGGAAATTCCTATAGAACCTTTCTGAAATACTGGAATTAGGTATAAGAGAAAGCACATTGAATTCATTAAAAGAAATTTATATAGGAGAAATAAGAATGTATGTACTTCTATGTTTTTTTCTTTTTGAAGATTTGTCTTTTAAATTACTTAATATTTTGAGGCAGTAATATAATAGATTTGAAATAGCCTTCGTACTATGGTAATGTTTCAACTTTTATTTTCCAAACCAAACTCTTTCATCAAAATTTTAACATGCCAGACACAATAGAGCACACCTGTAATCCCAGCAATTTGGGAGGCTGAAACATGAGGATGGGGAGTTCAAAGCCAGTCTCAGCAATTTAGTGAGTACCCAGCAATTTAGCAAGATGCTGTCTCAAAATAGAAAAGAATTGGGGATGTAGCTCAGTGGTAGAGCAACCTGGTATTCATCCCAGGTTGAATTCAATACCCATACCAAAATTTAACCCTGTTTTGTACTGTTTTCCAAATACATGGATACTCAGTATTCTAAAATTGACAGTTGCCAAAATAAGGGCTTGTCTTGAAATCTATACAAACATTTTTGAAATGAAACAATATTTCAAAAAATATTTTTTAAAACATGTTATGAAGAAGCCAGGACATTACCATCCCAAATAAATATTTCTAAGTGTCTTTCTTTTGTAATAATGTATTTAATCTTTCTTTTTTTTTTTTTTTTTTTTTTTTTTTTTTTGGTGCTGGGGATTGAACCCAGGGCCTTGTGCATGCAAGGCAAGCACTCAACCAACTGAGCTATATCCCCAGCCCAATGTATTGAATCTTAAAAGTCATTCTGAAACCCAAAACCATAATTTTTCTTTCCTTCATATTATTGAATCCACCAAATAATTAATAAGATTAAGTGTTTCAAAGTCATGTTGTTTTAACTTGTGTTTGATAGGTATTGATTTTTTCCTCTTTAAATATATAAATAACCAACATAATATTTTGTGATATTTAACATGTTTATAAATATTAAGTGTTTGTTAATTTGTCAAAATTATTATGTTCAATTTTTTATCATCTTGGAATTATTGTCTAATGGAATGAGAATTTCACATAATGTGTCTTTAATGTACACTACCTAACAATTACTTCTGTCTTCTAAAATACAGTTTAAAAAAATCCTGTCTTATTATTGAGCCTGTACATAGTTATAAATACAGCCAATGGTAATAATTATTTGGTTTTATTTTATTTCTGGAGAGAGTGACTATAGAATTGCTACTGCTAGCCTTATACAAATTATAATATAGCATTATTTATTCATACCCTTTAATTTGAATTCATAGCAATTGAAAAGGGGAACTGAGATTAAGTTTATTTTTATATTAGCTGTAAAAATAACACTAGTAGAGCTGGAGATATGGGTCACTGTCAAGAGTTCTTGCCTAGCATGCAACAAGCCAGGGATTTAGTCCACAGCACATAACACACACATACTCATGCCCACACACAAAAGTTAATCATAACACTAGTAAAAGTGAAATATTTATATAAACACTAAAAGCATTTTATTTATAGAAGCAAACATGGACTAAAAACGATCTTAAGGGGTTGGGGTTGTGGCTCAGTGGTAGAACTCTTGCCTAGTATTTGCAAGGCCCTGGATTCAATCCCCTAGTACCACAAAAAAAAAAAAAAAAAAAAAGAAAGAAAAATGGGTCCTAAGGTCTCTGTTATTCAGTTCAATTAGTAAACTTCAGCCTATGAACCACATTCAGCCCATTACCTCATTTTTGTAAGACCCATGACAAAGAATAGTTTTTTGAGATCACTTTGATACTAAGGAATGCTAACTTTGAGCATTAACTAAGCAAGATGGTGAACTCCATAATGGAAATTTTTTTTTTATCAGTAGTAGACCTATACAAAAAAAATTTAATTATACTCAGTTACTATTTATTATATCTTGGATTTTATCAATAAGTTTTGGAAATTTGTTTTCTTGTCATATATAGACATACATAATCTGCTCAATTTTACCTCTTTTGTCTAAAAGCGTAAAATATTTATTATCTGACTTTTTACAGAAAAAGTTCATGTGATCATACGTATTCAAAATCATTAAGACAGCATTTTAAAAGAATCATCTAAATAAAGGTAACGAAACAGTATTTTGCTTTCATCATGCATATTTATGCATTAGGACTCAAAAGAGGGAAACAGTATTACTTAGAAGTTAGGAACAGTACTGCAAGGGTTAAAGCCCAGTTATACCTTTTATTATTTTTTTGTTACCTTCAGGATATTACTTAGCTTCTGAGAACCATACTGCAAGGGTTAAAGGCCAGTTGTACCTTTTACTATTTTTGTTATCTTCAGGATATTACTTAGCTTCTGAGAGTCTTAGAGTTAATTTCTTAAGGACATAACTTAACCTTTTAGAGTCTCATTCAGTTGTAAAATGGGCATATTTTTAATTTAAATTCAGAGAGTTATTTTAGAAGTGATGAAATTAATATATGTAAATCATAGTGCACCTGGCACACAGGACTCAGTAAATGTTTGCTATTTTTCTAAAGAAGAAAGTAATCAAATAATAAATGGTTTTCTCTGGTACAATTACTGATTATTTTTCTGTTTCATATTTGTATTTCCTGTCAACACATACTAGTTAGTGTAATAAAATAATTTTCTAAAATCTCTTAACTCAGAATTTTCAAACATTTATCTTTTTAAAAACATTAAAGTGTACTTCTCTATTATGTTACTTATTTTCTGTAGACAATGGCCCCTGGACATGGACATGGACATGAACATGGTCATGGAAAACTAGAACTTCCAGATTATAGGCAATGGAAGATAGAAGGGACACCATTACAAACTGTCCAGGAGAAGCTGGTTGCAAAAGGGCTCAGGGATCCATGGGGCCGGTAAGATGAATTAAGTAATTTAATTAGAACTTCTCTTTAAAAGTTAGTGTCTAGGGCTGGAGTTGTAGATTAGTAGTAGAGTGCTTGCCTCACATGTGGAAGGCACTGGGTTTGATCCTCAGAACCACATAAAAATAAAATAAAAAGGTATTGTGTCTATTGACAACTAAAAATATATATACTTTTTTTTTTTAATTTAGTGTCTAGCCAGGCGTAGTGGTGCATGCCTGTAATCCCAGTGGCTTGGGAGGTTGAGTCAGGAGGATCACTTAGTCAAAGCCAGTCTCAGCAAAAATGAGGCTCTAAACAACTCAGTGAGACCCCGACTCTAAATAAAATACAAAATAGGACTGGGGATGTGGTTCAGTGGTAGAGTACCCT
This sequence comes from Callospermophilus lateralis, assembly GCF_048772815.1. NCBI lineage: Eukaryota > Metazoa > Chordata > Mammalia > Rodentia > Sciuridae > Callospermophilus > Callospermophilus lateralis. Next base: position 33,815,012 of record NC_135313.1, on the reverse strand, counting down.
GAATTCAATTCCCAGAATACCCCCCGCCCCCAAAAAGTTAGTGTTTTGTGTTCATTTTCAGTATATGACTTTTTACATTAAAATTTTAAAATTTTTTGTGCCCACCTCTCACTCCCAGTCCTCCTAATCAAACTCAAGGTGTCATGCGTGCCATGTAAACACTCTACCGCTAAGCTACATCCCCTTCCCATCTTACTATTTTTGAGACAGGATCTGCCCAGGCTGGCCTGAGACTTGTGATCCTCCTTTCCTTCACTACCTGAGTTGCTGGGATTATAGGCATGCACCACCTTGCCTAGCTTAAAACCAGTTTTATTGAAATATCATTCCTCTAAAGTTCACCCATTTTAAAATTCACCCATCATATAATTCCATTAGTTTTGACAAAAATGCTGTTATGTAACCACCACCAAAATCATGCTATCGAATATTTCTGTTATTTAGAAAATTTCCTTATGCTCTTATGCTCTTTTGCAGTCAGTGTTACCCTACCTGTGACTTGGTGACCCTTGTTGTGCTTTTGTCTGGATAGTTTTGATCTTTTTCAAATTTTGTAGAATTGATATCACATAGTATATAGTCTTTTGTCCTGGACTCTTTTACTTAACATAATGCATTTTGACATTTACACATGTTGTGGATTGTATCTAATCTTTTTTATTGCCTTTTTATTTTATATCCATTCTGTGGAAATACCTCATTTTGGTACCATTATCAATTGATGGTCATTTGGCTTATTCTGAACTTTTGGCTGTTATGAGTAAAGTTGCTATAATCATTCAAGTGTGAGCATTTATGAGCACATATTTTGATTTCTCTTGGATAAATACCTAACTGGGATTTCTGGATAATAAACTATGTCCACAGTTATTTTTATAAAAGACTGCCAAACCATTTTCCAAAGTGACTGAATTATTTCTCATTCCCACCATCATTGTATGAGAATTTCAGTTGCTTAATATCTCTGTCAATATTATTGTTATTAGTCTTTTAATTTTGGTGATTCTAGTGAAAATGGTACTAATGCCTTCTTGGGGTTTAGATTTTCATCTCTATAAAAAGTGATGATCACACAGATCCTTTTCTGTGCTTATTTGCCATTCACATATTTTCTGTGGTTAAATGTCTACTCAGAGTATGACTTGTCTTTTCATTTTCTTAAGTTTTAAATTTCAAAGAATTTTAAATTTTGATGAACTCCCAATTTAGCTTTCTTTTTTTCTTTTATGGGTTGTGGTTTTGGCATCCTAAGATTTTTTCCTAAAAAAATCTTCTTCTGGGAGCTTTTATAGTTTTCTATTAATTAATTAATTTCTTTCTTAAATTTAAGTATATGGTCCATTTTTAGTTAATATTTGTATCATTTGAGATAAGAAGGAAAGTTGATATTTTTATATATGGGCATTCAGTTCTTCTAGCACCATTTATTAAAGACCATATTTCACAGGTTGAATTACATTGACAAAGTTTTCAAAAATCAATTTACCATATTTATGTGGCCTATTTCTGGACTCTAGTGTGTTATCCTGATCAATATGTCTGCACTTATGCCCATACTACAATGTCTTCAAATCAGGTATTATAAGATCTACATTTTTTTAAATTGGTTTAGTTATTTCAGGTATTTTGCATTAACTGTGAATTTTAGAATGAGATTATCAGTTTCTACAAGACAATCCCTAGCCCTTTTTCTATTTTATTTTGAGACAGGGTCTAAGTTGCTTAGGGCCTCTCTAAATTGCTGAGACTGGCTTTGAACATAAAGTCCTCATTCCTCAGCCACCTAAGCTGCTAGGAATCACAGACATGTGCCACCATGCCTGGCTCTTCTTGGATTTTTATTGGAATCACATTGAATCTCTTTGACATAGATTCACAATATGAATCTATTTCATATTTATATTAAATCAAATTCAAATCAAATTGAAGATAATGTCTTTATAATATTGAATCTTCCAGTCCATGGACAATTTGGATCTTCCTTAATTTTCTTAGCAGTATTTTGTTGCTTCATACACAGGTCTTGCATGTTTTGTTAAGGTTACCCTGAATAATAATAATAATTATTATTATTATTATTATTATTATTATTATTATTATTATTTTGGCACCAGGGATTGAACCCAGAGGCGCTTAACCACTGAACCACATCTCCAGGCCTTTTTTATATTTTGAGACAGGATCTTGCAAGTTTGTTAAGGCTTGCTTTGAACTGATCCTCTTGCCTCAGCCTCCCAAGCCTCTGGAATTACAGGCATGTGCCACCGCACCCAGCTCCACATTTTGATGCTATTTTACATGATATATTTTTTTAAGTCTCAGTTTCCAATTGTTTGTTATTAGAAAACAAAAACATAATTAATTTTTATATACTGACTTCGTATTTCATTACCTTGCTAAAGTCACTTTTTAGTTGTGATTTTTTTTTTTTACAGATTCTTTAGAATTTTATTCAGAGATAATCATTTTATCTGTGAAGACAATATTCTTAACTTTTTATTTTTTTTAATTGCATTAGCTAACTATACTAGTATGATGTTAATTAAAGTGATATAAGCAGCCATCTTTGCCTTTTTCCTGAGAGAAAGCAGTCTGTCACCACTAAGTTTGCTGGGTTTTAGGATTTTCAGAGATGCCATTTACCAAAATGAAGAATTTCTCATCTATCCCAAAGTTTCTCAGATTTTTATTTTCTTCCTTTCTTTTTCTTTTATTTAAAAACCGTGTTCTTACTGTACTTCCCAGGGTGGCCCCAAACTTGTGGGCTCAGGCCCTCCTCTTGCCTCAGCCTCCTTATTAGCTGGAACTATAGGTACAAGCCACCATGCCAAGCTTTTATTATTTGTTTTTGGGTTTTTTTTTTTTTTTTAGTTGTAGTTGGACAAAATGATATCTGTATTTCACTTATTAATTTTTATGTGATGCTGAGGATGGAACCCAGGGTCTCGCATGTGCAAGGTGAGCCCTCTACCGCTGAGCCACAACCCTAGCCCTTTGTTTTTTTTTAATTCTTGAATTTCATCAAATACTTTTTACTGTATCTATTGAAATGCTCTTGTAATTTTTTAAATTCCATTTATATGATGAATCACTTTGATTTTCATATATCAAAACTGTTTTGCTGGGACTCACCTGTAATCCCAATGGCTTGGGAGACTGAGGCAGGAGGATTGCAAGTACAAAACCAGACTCAGCAATTTAGCAAGGCCCTGAGCAACTTAGCAAGACCCTGTCTCAAAATGAAAAATAAAACAGGCTAAGGATGTTGCTCAGTGGTTAACTGTCCCTGGGTTCAATCCCTGGTATCAAAAAAAAAAAAAAAAAAAAAATTGTGTGTGTGTATTATATATAGTGTGTATTCATATATATGTGTGTGTGTGTGTGTGTGTGTGTGTGTGTGTGTATTTATTATATATATATATCTTAAAACCAATCTTTCATGTGTGGGGTGAACTCTACTTCATCATGATGTATTATCCTTTTTGTATCTTGTTGGATTCAATTTTATAAAATTCTGTTAAGAATATTTGCATCTGTGTTCATGAGGTATGTTATTCTGTCATTTTCTGCTAACGTCTTGGGTTTGGACATTTAAATTTGATTTGATTAGTTTTCATATTTTCTATTAAGTCAGTATTTTAGTTATCCTTACTGTTACTGTGACCAAAAGACCTAACAAGAACTTAAAGGAGGAAAAGTTTATTTTGGCTCACAGTGGCAGAAGTTCAGGTCATGGTCAGCTGACACCATAACTCTGGGCCTGTGGTAAGGCAGAACATCTTAGTGGAGGGGCATAGCAGAGGAAAGCAGCTCAAGATATGGCAACCAGGAAGCTGAAAGATAGTCCCATTCACCAGATACAAAACATAAATCCCAAAGTCATCACCCCAGTGACCTGCTTCTTCCAGCCACACCCTACCTGTCTACAGTTACCATCCAGTTAATCCATATTAGAGGATTAATCTAGTGATTAAGTTACACCTCTCTAATCATTTCTCCTCTGAACATTCTTGCATTGTCTCACACATGCACTTTTGGGGAATACCTCATATCTAAACCATACCAGTCAGAGTTTTAGAGATAAATGGTTTTTGCTCTTCACAACGTGGTATTTTTCACTGACATAATATCTGTGGAAGGAGATTTTTTTTCCCCCTACAGCTCTCTGACTTAGTTCACTTCTTTATTCAGTATCCTCAGAAGAATGATTTACCTGAGCAGGAAATCAGTCTTCTGAAATTCAAGCTTCTGTGACAGGGAAAAGCTGTGCTCCTTCTGAATTAATGTCTAATTGTCTAAGTTGATCTTTCTATGATGTTGGAATGAGTAGTATGTGTATAGCCACCCAGTTAGTCTGTGATGGATAACCAAAGTGAGTCATGCATTTGAGGCATGAATAGTATGACTATAAAATAAATCATCAAGTGACTTTTTAAAATATATTTTATAAGTAAAACTTGGTCATATAGTCTTAACTGTCCTATGCTACAGAAAGATTACTATTGTGATCCACATAGATTTTCTCAAATAATGTCACATTTAAGTATATTATAAAAATTAAAATTAAATTTATTTTACTTAGTATTTATGAATTATGTGTGATTATATTTTTTTCATCTTTTTTCTTCTAGCAATGAAGCTTGGAGATACATGGGTGGCTTTGCACACAATGTTTCCTTTGTTGGTGTATTATTAAAAGGATTTAAATGGGGATTTGCTGCTTTTGTGGTAGCCGTAGGAGCCGAATATTATCTGGAGTCCCAGAAAAAAGATAACAATCATCACTGAAGATAGTATCTGGAAATATCTTAGTGATTCCTTAATTCTCTTATAAAAATAAGATTTCTTCACTATATCGTACTTGTCCATGTGTTTGTCCCTTAAAGAATACTAGTAAGGTTTAATAAAGTAAGAAAAACATATACCAGTCTGTTTTTGTAATTCTTTAAAAAATAAAATGAAAATATCTAGGGGCATATCAGAATTCATTTGGAATACATGGGACATTAGGTACCAATAGCAATGCATTCTGCATATAGCAGGCAGCCAGCAAATATTTGGCTGAACAAATGGATATGTTCCAACAGTTTTTGAAATGGTGCTATATCATGCTCTGCAGGTTGTTTGGAGAGACCTAGATTATACTATAAAATACTTGCTGCCCACTTCTGGTTGACATAGCCATGCATGATGTTCACTTTCTTTATTATGGTATTTTCTAGTCTTGTCTTAGTCTTTATTGTTCACTTGTTGTGAAAAGGTTAGCTATTTTAATCTAACAATAGACATTCTTCCTCACATCATTGACCTTTTTCATTTTAACTAGTTCAATCTCTAATTAAAGTTAAGATTTAAAACTCAGCTTATTAAGGAAGGGTAATATTTTTTGCTTGGATAATGAAGTTAATTGGGGCTGGAGTTATGGCTCAGTGGTAGAGCACTTGCCTAGTATGTGTGAGGCTCTAGGTTTGATTCTCAGCACCACATATAAATAAATAAAATAAAGGTCTATTGACAAGTAAACTATATTTTTTTAAAAAATTAAGTTAATTAAAATTCCAGGGTGATTCCCCACCCCCCCCCTTTGCCAATTTCTTGTTTATAAATATAGTTTTGAGCAATTCTAAATAAATGAGACAGAGGAAGAATCCCTAATAAGTTATTAGTGGTAAGTGGAATGTAGTAAAAATGGAATCATTAAAAAGTTTCAGTGCAAAGATAAAAGAGTTTAACAAAGCAGTGGGACCAACAGAAGCAGCAAGGTGGGTCAGGTGCAGTGGCATACACCTGTAATCACGGTGAGTTGGGAGATTGAGATGGGAGGATTATGAATTCAAGATCTCAACAATTTAGTGAGACTTGGCCTCAAAATAAAAAAGAACTTGGAGATGTAGCTTAAGCATCCCTGGGTTCAATCCCCAATACATAAGGCAAAAACAAAAAACTAAAAGAAGAAATAGACAAAATCATAGTTGTAGATTTCAATATTCCTTTCTCAGTAATCAATAGAACAGTAGACAAAAAAAAAAAAAAAATCAGGCTACATTGCCAAGATCATTGTAATGTCATGTGGAGCTAATAAAAATAAATAAATAAAAAAGTTTTTTAAAAAATCAGGCTACAGACAACATAAACACTATCAAGTCACTTAATGTAATATTTATATAATACAACTTCACAAAAGCAGAGCACATTATTTTCAAGTGCACATGAAACATTTACTCCAACAGTAGGACCACAAAACAAGGCTTGATTAAATTTAAGATGATTAAAATAACAAGCACATTCTCAGATCACAAGGAAATTAGACTAAAATTTGAAAAATTATAGATATTTGGAAATTGGATAATGCCACTTGCAACCTTGCTCAAAAAAAAAAAAAGTTTGGTGTTGGAGATGTAGCTCAGTGGTAGAATACTTATCTAGCATACAGGAAGTCCCTGGGTTCAATTGCAGTATGGGGAGGGGGATTAAAAAAAAAACAGAAAATGCACAAGATTTTTTGTCAATCTGCATATTAATGTAAATATTTTACTTTAGGGACAAAGAAGATTGGCAAGACCCACTAAATTAGGGGCTAGGTAGAAGTATTCCAGTGAAAATAAATTGACTCTTTATTCTTTTTCTTTCCTATCATTGATTATGTTCATCGTTTTTCTCTTTAAAATTTTAGTAATTAGAGCATGGACTATAACATGGGAGTCGCCCAAATGTGATGCACATAACTAAAGGAATGTGCAAGACCATCCATCAGGGTGAGAGAATAAAATATTTAAGATTTCCATTTACACTTTATTCATGTTAAATGAAAATTAAATTTTGCTATTAATGTTTAATATGGAAATTCAAAAGGAGCTTTTTTCTCATGTGGTGGATACCAAGTAGTTACACAGAATTTAGGTAAACAAGATATCTTGAGGAAGAAGTGAGAATTCTGCTCCAAGGAGAGACCAAAAGGACTTTCAACAAATTGGTACAGACTGTACTCTCTATGTGTTCAATTTGTGGAATTCATAATCTAGTTTTAACAAAACTAACCTTCATGAAGTAGATAAGTGGCTTAAAAAGATTTCACTGCTGACTGACACTAATGCCAATAATGCAAGAACAAGCAAACAATGGCTGGAGATGTAGCTCAGTGGTGAGCACTTGCCTGGCATATAGAAAGCCCTGGTTTGGACTCGAAGCACTGGAAAGGAAAAAAACAAAAACAACAATAAAGGCAAACAAGAAAATAGCAGAGCTATCAATTCTTTATTAGCAACATTGCTGACATGGTCAAATCATGGGAAAACGTCAATCACCCCCTACATACACACACACAAAAAGACAAATATGGACTTGAACCCCATAATCAGTACAATGAACCTCATCCTGAGAGTATATTGATCTGATAAGTTAACTAATGATATCATGAGTCATGAACAGCAAGGCATTTTAAGATACATTTAATCTATGTCTTACCTTTAGTTTCTGTATTTATGTATTTTTAACATACACATGTAATAGTAACAACAAAAAATGTTAAGTTACAGGTTGAGATTTACTGTGATTTTACAGACAATATTCAGTTGTCATTAAAAAAATAGCATTTGAACTCATCAGATTTTTAAAGTGTTTTGGGTTTTTTTTAATTACTCCATTTCTATTTCACAGGTAACTGTTTTACCTTTACTTAGAATTGAGATATGATCATCAAATTAAATATTGAAAGGTTTTCTCAATGTCTTTGAGGTTGTTTGTGTTCAAATTGACAGATGGATTTGAAACCACTAACTTTCCCAACTTCAGGTATGTTCTGGTACTTTGGAGCTCTCCACCATTCCAAGAGAGCACTTTCATGTGTTCATAAGATTCTCAAAGGGCATCTTCTCCAGATGGTTTCAGGGATTCAGTTCTTGGCTGGCTGACTCCATAGCTCTGGAACCAAGATGAGATGGAACATCATGGCAGAGGGGTGTAGCAGAGAAAACACTCAACTTATGACAGAAAACAGAGAGCTGAAGTGTTTTTCAAACGTGGAATATGAGGTACAACTCCCATAGTTCAACAACAAAAATTACATGTTGTTTTACATTAGCTTCTCAGTTGACAACATGAGTTTCAAATTTTGATATAATCATTGGTCCTCAGAGTCTCTAGGATTGTGAAAGTCAAGTGAGTAGAACCCCCCAGGTAAGTCCTGGTTTACCTCAGTATCAACTTTTTTTAAATTTTTTTTTTCAGTTGTACATAAACACAATACCTTTATTTTATTTATTTATTTTTCTGTGGTGCTAAGGATCAAGCCCAGTGCTTCACACATGACAGGCAAGTGCTCTACCACTGAGTTACAACCCCAGCCTTCAATTTTAACAACAAAAGGAAGCTTTTTTGTTTTATGCCAGAAAATCAGCTTCAGAAACTCAGATTAGAACATCCAATGGAAATTGCATGCACTTGCTTAGGATTCTATCAGAATCGACTACAAAGGAGAATTTCATTTTAATTTTATATATTATATGTAGAGATATATTTTACAAAGTATTACATTATATATTTTGAATGTACATATAATAAACTTCCTGATATGCTAACTCATCTAAAGGTTAACTTACTAATGCTATATAATTTATTAGTCTAAGTTACCTTTGATACATATAAGCAATGTAAAACATGGCTTTCAGTTAAAAAAAAATCCTATGTTGCAAGGTCTGAATATTTTCTTGTTTAATCTCACATGCAACAAAATGAACTAACTCTTTTGAAATATCCACAAATTACAAAACTAACTGGCAAGAATTTTGGTTTTTGCTGAAGTCGTTTCTGGAAATGCACATTACACAATAAGGACATGTGTACATTTAAGATGTAAATCAGGTACCGGGATTATGGCTCAGTGGTAGAGCGCTTGAAAGGTATTAAAAAAAAAAAATGTAAATTACAAGGTTTTGTTACATTTGGAAAAAATGTGTTTTCATTCATTTTCTTTTAACCCTGAAAGAATTTTTTTTTTTTTTTTTTTTTTTTTTTTTTGGTGCTTGGGTCAAATACAAGATATCATTCCCAGCCCATAACAATTCTTTAAAAAAAAAAAAAAAGTGTCATTTTTTAATACCTTTATTTTGTTTATTTATTTTTATGTGGTGCTGGGGATTGAACCCAGTGTCTCACATGTGCTAGGCAAGTGGTCTACCACTGAGCCACAACTCCAGCCCACATAATAATTCTTAATGGGCCAAACAATGCTCCTAAAATCAAACTGTGGCTAAAAAAAAAAAAAAAAAATATTCTGCTTTTAGATTTTTACCAATTATACTATTTGTAAATTATTAAATTTCATTATAAATAAAGCATTTAGTATCCCCTGCAAATGTTCCACCTGCTTTAATTGCTGAATTTGGGAATAATAATAGCATTTAACATAACACCATCCTCCTGATTTGGTAATTAATAAAACATCTTTCTAACTTTCCTTTCATTTTAAAAATACAATACTTTATTACAGAATAACAGACTTTGAATACCTTGCATTCAACATTTAAGTGAATTACACATTTCAGTGAATATTTTGTGATTGCAGTTCTTCTTGTGCAGTATATCTGATATATTTTAATTCATTTGTTATCTTGTTTCAAAATTGCCATGTGAAATACTGACTGTTCAGGGACATTCTACTGAAGGCCAAATCTGTGGTTCACAGTAACCATAGCAATAACTATCCTAAAAATAAAGAGTGCCTTTGTCAGCACAGATGGAATCATCTTTCTGAGGAAAAATCAGGTTCACAGGCAGTGGTATCACCTGGACCTGACAGTCCCACATGGTAGTAACAGAATACAATAGCATGAGGCTTTAATACAGATATAAAGATTTAAAATTAGATATTCAGACAAGATTTTCCAGTAAAACAATAGAAACTAAAACTGTCAGTAGATACTAAATAATTTCCAACAAGGAAACATTGTGATTCATATATTTAACAACATGGAGATTTAACTCGATATTAATTCCTTAATGCATGATCTATAAAAAGGATCGCAAAAGGTTTGTGGTGGTGACTTGAGGCATAGATTCCAAGACTGGAAAGCACTATTTTTTTTAATATTTATTTACTTTTTAGTTTCTATTTTATTTATTTATTTTTATATGGTACTGAGGATCGAACCCAGGACCTCACATGTGCTAGGCAAGTACTCTACAGCTGAGCCACAACCCCAGCCTCTAGAAAGGACTATCTTGATCCACGGCAAGAACATTCAAACTGAGCCCTAAACATTATGAAGCAAGCTGTTTAATTTTCTTTGACTTGATGAGTTGGTGATAAATATGCTAAACATTGAAGGTCAAGACCAATTTCTACTAACTGAAACCAATGACTCCATGGCCATAGAATGTAATGAACATTTCTCCTTTAACACTTTGTTTATTTTTGTTGATTTTTTTGTCAAAATTATAACAGAATCCCTACATGAAAATAGGGAGCATGCTTGCCCAGCCCTCCTCCAAACTATTGATCAAGGAAACTTCATAGAATTGCAACATAGCACGGAGGTAGACCTCTCAGCAACTTTTCCTTGAACTCTGTTCATTTATTTAATGATTATTTATTGAGCACCAGTTAAGTACCAGTGATATTCATGGTACTGCAAACACATCAATGAAGAAAACAAGTTTCTCTTCTGTAGGTACTTATAGTGCAGAACTGATATTTTTCCCTGGCACCAATAGTGGGGATTCTCACTATCTATAGGTGCCAGAGACATTTTGTCCATATGCAGTATTTTACCAATCAAACATTCTTTCCCAGGATGACAAATCTGAAATTGCTATTTCAATCAGGTAAATTTTATTCTGTGTGTATATATATATATATATATACACACACACACACATATATATACACATACATACATATACATATATATATTTAGTTGTAAATGGACACAATATCTTTATTTTTGTTTGTTTATTTTTATGTGGTACTGAGGATCAAACCCAGGGCCTCACACGTGAGAGGCAAGTGCTCTACTACTGAGCTACAACCCCAGCCCAAATTTTATTCTTTTTTTTTTTTTTTTTTTGAGGGAGGAAAACATTTTTATTTAGATTCACTTCAAAATTACCCCATGAGAACAAATATATTTCTGAAATGAAATAATACTTTTGGAAAAAGAATTTCAAGTGGTGTCTTTGCTTGCCTGTCAGAAAATGACCATGTGAAAATAGTCATTTTCACTTTTTCCATCTAATATATACCTTTGCTAAAGACGGTAAATAATCTGGCATCTGATTTTTTCCATAAGGCAATAGAATAGCAAGGCAATCACTGGGAGGAAAGGTCCATAGATTGTACTGAAGTCCCAGTTACCTATGATCATAGGAATTTGGTTTTATTAGCTACACATGACATTACAATAATCTTGGCAATTCATGCATTTGAATCAATTGGGGTATAATTTCTCATTTTTCTGATTGTACAGATTGCAGAATCACACTGGTCATAGGGTCACCTATATACATACAACAATCATAATGTCTATTCTATTCTGCTGCCCTTCCTATCCCCCCTTCCCCTCCCCTCCCCTCCCATCATTTCTCTCTATCCAATCTAATGTGATAACACTTTTTTTTCTTTTTCTCCTCACAACATTATACATGTATTCTGTATAACGATAAGAGTCTCCTTCCATCTTCCATGCAACTCCCCTTCTCCCTCTTTTTCCCTCCCACCTCTCTTCCCTCAAATTTTATTGTTAATAATTATCTTTTTCTCCTAAAAACTGCACAGAACTTTGCACCATCCTAAGAAAACACATCTTGCCCTGTCTTATAGCTCAGATATTTTCATACTTTCCTTATTTCTTCTTTATCAGATTATAGATTTTGATAATCTTTCCCTATTTATCCTTTTATCTCCAACAGACAGCCTTACACATGATAAATGTTCAATACATGTTTAATTTGGACATGTTTATTCATCTTTGATGATGATTTTATCATAATTATTATAATAATTTCCATTAAAACTACTTAGTGGTGCATGCCTATAATCCCAGAGGTTCAGGAGACTGAGACAGGAGAATCACAAGTTCAAAGACAGCCTCAGCAACTTGGGGAAGCAACTCACCAAGACCCTGTCTCAAAATAAAATATAACAAAAAGGGATAGAGATGTGGCTCAGTGGATAAGCATCCCTGGTACCAAAACAAACAAACAAAAAAACTATTTATACACAGTTACACTATTTTCCTATCACAGTGATTTATGAAGAGGAAATCCTTAATATTTGCTGAATTGAATCAAAACTGTTTAATTTTACTATTTTGGTTTTTAAATCTGTTTTTACAGGGGCTATAAATTCCCCTATATTTCACCATCTAAAGTCAACTTGTTAACAAAGAAGGGGAAAAAAGAGTAACTGAGAAAGTAAAAGCATAATCAGCAGGTTTTAAAAGTTTAGTATTATGTCGCTTTTCTATCCCATGGATACCTTCTCTTTTGTTTATTTAGTTATTTAGTTAGTTAATTGATGGTACCTGTGATTGAACCCATGGGTGCTTTACCACTGAGCTAGATCCACAGCTCTTTTATTTTTTAATATTTTTGAGATAGGGTTTCCTTAAGTTGCCAAGGCTGACCTCAAACTTGAGATCTTCCTACCTCAGCATCCTGAGTAGCTGGGATTACAGATAAGTGTTGCTGCACCTAGCGAACCTTCTCTTTTAAATTAGAATTCTCCATCTTGATCAAACTAGATAATCTCATTCAATTTGTATAGTGATCTCTTCTTTTTATCTCCCCAGAAGCTTTTACCATGCTTACTTCACATATTTCATCATTCTTTTCCTCCTTTCACTATCCTTTAAGGTTAATCAATTATTCTTGGTAAGAGTAATAAAGGACATATTAAAACGTATAGTTCTTAAAAGTGACCAAAAAAAAAAAAAAAGTAGCTTGCATATGCAGCTTTGCTGTGAAATGTAGTGGGTTTGTCTGGCTGACTAGGCCACATGAGAGGTATGCTAACCAGCAGTGGAATTGCCCTGGCCACATAGATTAACAGGTAGCTTTCTCTTCTGTGCCCAGTCCTGTGGTCTCCACAGGCCACTGAGACACTGAGGCACCTTCTTGCTAAGCCAGACTTGGTTGCAGCCCCACAGAGTTCCAAAATTCATAGTTCAGCAAATGGTTGAAGTTATAGGATTTTCCACATTCCTTTTCATTCTCTGTCTTACTAGAACCTAATTCCTGCCTCAAATAAGTAAGTCCCACTCCCTCAAGTCCTTGCCATGATGTTTATGCTTAATTTATGATTTATTTCACTTCACTTTCCTTAATTCACTGCCTCTAAATAGTGAGCTCCTTGAGCCTAGGATCAGACATTTTCATCTTTATTTTCTCACTTCTTCCTTAGCATCTGGACCCATGATGGGGTTCACACAAACAAACTTGTGTTCCAGAACTTCTTGGATCCTAGCCTCCTTTGGAGCTACTGAAACTGTGGCCCCTATGCTGGTTTATTTTAGCATTGTGCACATAGGCCACAATTCAGGGACTGTCAGTAGATATTTAAACATGTCCAAGAGTAAGAGTATTATGATTAAAAGCCCCTATATGTAGAAGTCTAGGCATTTGTTTTGTTTTGGCTTTTGGACAACAGTAGAAGAAAAAATTTAAATATAACACTTTGTAGTAATACAAAAGGAATACAAATGGAACAGCCCTGAAATATTCAACTTTTTTTAGGGAGAGTACTGGCTCTTTAACTCAGCGATGCTTTACCACGGAGCCACAAACTCCAGTTCTCTATTTTATTTTACTTTTTTTTTAAATTTTATTTTTTGGTAAGAGGGATTGAATCTAGCAGCACTTAACCAATGAGCCATATCTCCAGCCATTTGCTGAGGCTGACTTTGAATGTGTGATCATCCTGCCTCTGCCTCCTGAGTGGCTGAGATTACAGGTGTACACCACCATGCCTGGCTTATTTTATTTATTTATTTATTTATTTATTTTTTAGACAGGGTCTTACCAAATTGTTGAAGGTCTTGCTTAGTTGCTGAAACTAGCTTTGAACTTGAGATCTTTCTACTTTAGCCTCCTGAGTCTGGGATCACTAGTGTGTATCAGCATACCCACTTCACATTTGAAATTATTCAAATTTAATGGTACAACAGTTCCTTGTTATAGACTTAGTATTACTGGTAATAGTACTATTAATGATTGCTCAATATTGATAGTGGCAGCAAATATACAGTTTTTTTCATAAGTCATATTTCATGTGAGGGTGTGTTTCAATTTGGGCTCCAGATTTCAATAAGAAATTCAATTGAAATTCTCAACTTTGAGAGCCAGGTACAGTGGCACATGCCTGTAATCCCAGTGGCTCAAGAGGTTGAGGCAGGATCACAAGTTCAAAGCAAGCCTCAGCAACTTGGCAAGGCCCTAAGTTACCTAAGTAACTTGGCAAGGCCCTTAGTAACTTATGTCTCAAAATACAATATAAAAAAATGGCTGGGGATGTAGCTCAGTGGTTAAGTTCCCCTGGATTCACTCCCCAGTACCAAAAAGAAAAAAGAAAAGAAAAAGAAAACAAGAAAGAAAAAGATTCTCTACTTTCAACATGTAGAAACTTTCCCTGCACTCAGGTAGATTCCAGCATTGTCTAGAATTTGGCCACATGGTGAGAAAATTTTAATTTGTTTCTGGAAATTTTTCACGGGAAAACTGGTAGGAATGGTGATCTATTGGAAACATGTTCTGAGATCTGGGCAGAAGGCACTTACCAAATCATGTCTAGAAAAAGTACTGAGAGCCAAAGTCAGAAACTTCTGTCCAATGGATTGAGCAAGTCAGATTGTGCAAGGATGTGAGCATAAGATTAGAACCCATTTAATGCTGAGTAATATTCCATTGTGTATATATGCCACATTTTTTTAATCCATTCATCCACTGAAGGGCATCTAGGTTGGCTTCACAGTTTAGCTATTGTGAATTGTGCTGCTATAAACGTTGATGTGGCTATGTATGCTGTAGTATGCTTTTTTTAAAGTCCTTTGGACCTTTTTAAGTCCTTAAGACTGAGGAGAGGGATAACTGGGTCAAATGGTGGTTCCATTCCCAGATCTCCAACGAATCTCCATACTGCTTTCCATATTGGCTGTACCAATTTGCAGTCCCACCAGCAAAGTATGAATGTGCCTTTTTCCCCACATCCTCACCAATTGTTATTGTTGTTTGTCTTCATAATAGCTGCCATTCTGATTGGAGTGAGATGATAGAGTAGTTTTGATTTGCATTTCTCTGATTGCTAAAGATGATGAATATTTTTCATATATTTGTTGATTGATTATATATCTTCTCCTGAGAAGAGTCTGTTCAGGTCCTTGGCCCATTTGTTAATTGGATTATTTGTTTTTTCAGTGCTTAGCTTTTTGAGTTCTTTATATACTCTAGAGATTAGTGCTCTATCTGATGTGTGAGGGGTAAAAATTTGCTCCCAGAATGTAGGGTCTCTTTTCACTTCATGGATTCTTTCTTTTGCTGAGAAGAAACTTTTTAATTTGATTCCATCCCATTTATTGATTCTTGGTTTTAATTCTTGCACTATAGGAGTCTTATTAAGGAAGTTGGGGAATTTTACTCAGCATTAAAAGAGAATAAAATCATGGCATTTGCAGGTAAATGGATGGTGATGGAGAAGATAATGCTAAGTGAAGTTAGCCAATCTCAAAAAACAAATGTTGAATGTTTTCTCTGATATAAGGAGGATGATTCATAGTGGGGTAGGGAGGGGGAACATGAGAGGATTAGATGAATTCTAGATAGGGAAGAGGGGTGGGAGGGAAAAGGAGGGGGCAGGGGGTTAGCAAGGATGGCGGAATTGATGGACATCATTATCTAAAGTACATGTATGAAGACTCAAATTGGGTGTCAACATTCTTTATATACAAACAGAGATGAAAAATTGTGGTATATTTGTGTAAAAATAATTGTAATGCAAAAAGACAAAGTACATGTATAAAGACATGAATTGGTATGAACATACTCTATATATAAAGATATGAAAAATTGTATTCTATTGTGTAATAAGAATTGTAATGCATTCCACTGTCATATATTTTAAAAAGTAAAATCAATAAAACTTAAAAAAAAAAAAGATTAGAACCCAAGGGGATCACCCAGCCTGGCTGGCATATAAGAAATGGAACAGCCATAGACAATTAATGGCAGGCCATCTGGAAGAAAGCTGGTGATAACTAATATTGTCTGGTATTGGATCTCAAGTGGTAAGGTCTGGTCTGACTCATTTAAAGATTTGAGACTGAAGTGAACATTCAACTTCACATGCTGGCAAAAGTCCATGGCTACTGTATCTTTACTATGTTTCTGTTTAAAAGTAAAGGTATGGGACAGATTGGCAGATCTTTCATATCTAGGGATATACCCTTGGTTTTAAGCTATTTGATCATCATTTTTTCATTCATTGATGTAGTTTAGTCATGTTTCTTGGAGTTTGTTGAGCCTCTTTGATCTATGGATTTATAGTTTTATCTAATTCAGAAATTTCAACTATTGTATCTTCAAGTATATTTTTCTGTCCCCTTCACCCTCCTCCAGGAACTCTAATTACACACATATTACAGCTTCCCTGCTACTCTGGTTATTTTGTTCTTGCAGCTTTTTTTCTCTCTGAGTTTCATTTCGGATAATTTCTATTGTTGTGTCTTTATGTTCAGTAATGTTTTCTTCTTCGGTATCGAATCTGCTGTTAACTTTATGCATTGTATTTTTCATTTCAGACACTATAGTTTGCATCCAGAAGTTTAATGTGAGCTTTTTTTATGTCTTCCTCTATCTTACTGAGCATATGAAACATGGTTATAGTATTTGTTTTAATATTCCCATCTACTAATTCCCATATGTGTGACATTTCTGGGTCTAATTCTATTGATGGATTGTTGTCCTCATTATGGGTCATATTTTCTTGGTTCTTTGCACTTCTGTAATTTTTCAATTAAATATTAGACATTGTAAATTTGCCTTGCTGAAGGCCGGATTTTTTTTTATTCCTATAAATATTTTTGAGGTTTGTTTGAAAATGTAGTTAAATCACTTATAAATTGTTTAATCTTTTTGACATGTTTAAGCTTTGTCTTATGAAACCAGAAAAGGCTTTAGTCTAGGGTTAATTTTTCCCAATAATTTTTTTCTCACTGCTAAGTGATCCATGAATGGTGAGATTTTCCACTATAGTACAAACTTGAGCTATTTTTATTCCTGTGTGAACTTTGAGAATTGGTTCCTTTACTTCCATCAGATGATTCTTTCCTCAGACCTGGATTGTTTCCTTATTCATAGGAAATTAGTACTCAGATGAAGACTCTATAGATTCCTAGAGCTGTCCCACTGTGCAGCTCTTCCATCTCTGTTACTTTGCCCTGCAAGCTCTAGCCATCTTGGCCTCCCTGGACTCTGTCTCTTCAAATGAAGAAGACTACCAATCTCTGCCTGAGTTCCCCCTCCTTTGCCATAACCTGGAAAGTTTTTCCAGACAGGAAGCCAAGGTAATAATGGGGCTCACCTCTCTCAAGGATTACTATCCTACAGTGCCTGATATCCAGTGTCTGAAAATTGTCATTTTATACATTTATCCATCTGATCTTTACTTGTTTCAGCAGAAGGTTACTCCAATCCTTGTTATTTCAGCTTGCCAGTAGAGAAGATATAAAATCAACAGAACCACCAGTTGTTGCATAGACAGTATTCAAGCTCCATATCCTGAGATTTTCATGGTATGTTACTTGCAAAGAAAAAGAAGTCTAAGAAACTATATTCATCATTCAATATGTATTTAATTACTATGGCAGAGATGGCTGGCTGACCACTAAAATATGCCTCCTTTCCATATTATGGAATTGTTCTTGGGAAATGGCTGCTGTCACATCCACAGCTCAGTTATGCCAGGGCAGTGGGTAAATTGCAGGAAAGTCAAAGAAAATGCCTAGAGAAAGCATGGGAGACATTTGGTTTATTTGGGAAGACTTATAAAAAATCAGTGACTACTCTAAGAAGAATTCAGTGGTAACAGATTGAACAGATAGCACCTCTATCCCCCAAGGTGACTTGCCAAGCATAGCCTCCTCTCCCTCACAACATTCTATCCAGTGATAGCCAGCTGGTCAAGTAACAGGAATGCTATCCAACGGGATCCTCAGTACTACACCCATCCCTACTCAGAGAAGAATTTTGTATCTTAAACTGCAGAAGCAGTGACAGCATCAGTGTTAGCTTGTTTGTATGACCAGCATCCCAAGGAGCAACTGTCCCCGCAGTAGCTTTCTAGATAACAATAGCTTGCCCTAGTTCCCAGAGTGCATAAGAGAAGGCCAGTGTCCTTCAAGATAATATGTAGCTAGATTTTCCAGCTCAGGCTTACTCTCGCTTTCCAATGGAATGGGCATAAAAGTAAAGTGTGTCATTTCTAGGAAAAGCTTTCAAAAAGTAGATACACCTTCTTCATATTCTTTTCCTTCTGATGACAGAATGCTGAGGATAATAAGTATTCTTGGAATGATTACACCAACATATGAAGAGTCTCAGTCCGTAAAATCAGCTTTTCCCTGGAGAGCTGCCCACCAGAAACACCTATATTGAATAGAAAGACACACTAAATTTTTGTGGTTGTTAAGCTGTTGTAGTTTCAGAGTTACTTTATTAAAACAGCAAGTATTGTCCAAATAATACTGGGAACTTCTGGATGCCAGGTACTGTGTTAAGTTTTGGATGTACAATGAGAAAAAAAGAGCCATGGTTCCTGCCTTCTTCCACCTTAAAGATTAGTCAAGAAAGATTAAAAAAATAAACAAGAAACAGAAACATACAGTCATTCCTTGCAAAGCATCTTCCTGATTAATGTCTTCCCAGTAGAACATCTGGATTTTAATACCAAACTTCAGAGAAAACACTTTTCTCTTGATATGGTTGTTTTTGACTAATATTTGTACAGAAAATATTTATATTAAAAAAAAAAAAACCAAAACCTCAAGATGAAAATTTTAAGCTTAATGAGACATTTGAAAAGTCTTGAATTGCATTCAAATATAATTGGTAGAATACATAATCACATGTAGGTATTTGTTATGGTCTGGATATTAAATATCTCCCAAAAGCTCATGTGTTTGAGTTGGTTCCCATCAGCCAGCTATTGGGAGGTTGCAGATTTTTAGGAGGTGGGGCCTAGTTGAAGGAAGTTAGATTGCTGGGGCGGGCATACCCTAGAAGGGTATATTGAGACCTTACCCTTCCTCTCTTTTTGTTTCCTGACTACCATGAGGTGAGCAGGTAATGCCTCATGTTCCCTGTACTGATGTTTTGCCTTGCCATAGGTCCAAAGCATTAGGCCATGCAAACATGGATGGAAACTTACAAAAATATGAGCCAAAATAAATCTTCCCTCCTTATGATTTGATTTTCTTGCATATTTTGTCACAACAATGGAAATCTAACATAACATTTTTCCAACTTTTTAAAAAACATTTAAAAACTGAAAAAGCAGAAATGTTTAAAGAATATATACTCTTGACCTAGAGATAATGATAGTTTTATTCAAATGATCTCTTCCCAATTTTACAATCATGCTTTTGCTTAAGCAGTTTTTAGACCTCTCTCCAATCTTCCTCCCCCAATGACTCCAGCTTAAGTCTTTCTTTCATTCTTATCTTGAACTTATAAATAGCCTTTTATTATAGACTATACTTTAGTTGTTCTCGCTGCAAAATTCAATGTTATGTATTAATAATAATCAAAGGCAATATTTTCCAATTTATTTTATATCATCATTTAAATGAATCCTCCCAATAATTCAACTCTATACAAATTAAACCTTTTTTATTTTTGAATTGTTTTGTACAAAATCCTTCTAAAATGCATTGAATATTTTTCTTTCTCTTGAAACAGTATGCACAGAATATCCTTTGCCTTTCCCTGACTTACAGTCTGATTGAAAACATCTGTTATTGCACTGGTTCATGGCACAGCGATGCCTAGATAATTGATGACTCCAGATGCCTTTTTGATCATTTTCATCATATATACTTTTGCGTCTTTCATGACCAGCTGCTACTCTTGCTTCTGATCCAGCTTTTTTTTTTTTTTTTTTTTTAATTCTCAGCTCCTGATAACCCAGGAAACAAGCCAAGGAACTTGTTATCATTTGCAATAAAAATAACTAGACCCCAAGGATCTTATAAATCAACTGAATTAATTTGGTGGTACCTATTTTGTATATTTAAATGCCTATTTTTTTCTTACTTTCTAGTTCTTGGCCAATTAAAGGGCTAAAAATTATTTCTTGATAACAAGGTATTACCTCATATATACTTCATATGCATTATCAACATTTTGTGTATGAGTACATGTAAATGCATGCATAGCACATTATTCAATGGGGGGGGGGTTGTCCATAATCAAAACTTTATTGAAAAACACTAAAATAGGAGATCATTGTTGTATACCTTACAAAATCAAATATAATTACATTATTTTGGTAGAGTAAGTAGAATTACTGAACTCATAAGGCTTCTGTGAGAAAACACAAATTCTAGAAGTTGCACAGATTATTAGTGTTGCTTTCTTCTAAATGAACAACCTTCTGTGAGTCTGGCTTTCCTCCTGTAGGCTGGCACAACACTGTTGAACAACCTACACAAAGAACCACTGTCTCAGTATGGCTGAAAACCCTGGTAATCTTGTAGCAACCTGGACATTTCACATCCATAAAATAAGAATTTGGACTTTGAACTAGCTATTTCTTTTTGTGTTTTTTTCTTTTCCTCTTCTAAGGAAGGGATGTAGCAAATCTCTAGCCGAAGGCATAGTGATCCTTTCCCAAGTACAGTCCGTCCAGATCACACAGGTGACAGATTCTTCTTTCCAAAATTTTACATCTGCACATCCTCCTTGGGAATGCTTTGAGGACAGGACTCTATTTCTTTATATAGTAACTGGGACATAGTGAGAGCTCAAAAATATTTGTTTGGTAAACAAATTAATTAATGTATGTTATAGTATAGACTCCTGATATGACCAGATTTTTTTTTTTTTTTTTTTAGGTCTAGATGGACACAACACAATGCCTTTATTTTTATGTGGTGCTGAGGATTGAACCCAGGTCCTGCCTGTGCTAGGGGAGCGCTCTACCACTGAGCCACAATCCCAGCCCCATGACCAGATTTTTTAAAAAGTTTATTTGGTCCTTTGCATTTAACCATGGAGCCAGGGAGTATTTGAGAAGAGGCAGAATAGGGGTTGGTGGTACAACTTCTATGCTCTAAGTGTAGGACCTTTTTCTTTTCCTCTTATATTCCCAGGCTAGATCAATGCCAAGTAAATAAAAATCAATTTATTTATTTAGCACCTACCATATGCCAGACATATTCTAAAGAGTAATGTGTATAATAATTCTGAGTTTAGAACTATTATATTATTATCTTTATACTGATGGGAGAACTAAGGAATCTTGGTGTTCCCCAGTTCCAAATCCCAACAGCAATCCATACTGCAGGTATGCACATCCCTAAACCCAAGGGATGGCCCTTTCTAGAGCAATGTGATGGAGAGTAGACTTGTAGGCTAGAGTACACAGACATTGTACAAGGACTTCTGGAGACAGGGATGGGAATAACACAGGGGGAAGGAAGTTAAAAGTCTGGCCCTCCTAGTCTGTCAAATAGGAAGGTGATGTGGGCTCCCAATGTGGACCAAAACAAAACAAGCCGGGCACAGAAGGATGAGGCAGGAGGATCATAAGTTCAAGGCCAGCCTAAGCAACTTAATGAGACCCTGTCCCAAAATAAAAGATGGAAAAGTCTGGGGATGTTGCTCAGTGGTTAAGTGCTCCTGGGTTCAATACTTGGTTTTTTAAAAAAAACAACCCTCAGGCAAAGACGTGTGTGAGCTAGGTTGTAAGTCACAGTGGCATGTTATAAAGTGGTAGGAACCAGGCGATTAAGGACTTTCATTAGGACAGGTGGGTTGGAGATGGTGATGAAGATGCAGAGCCTGGACTTCTAGAATAGTAGTTTTCAAATTAAGGTCAGATGCTGATCTGTAAGAAATTTTTCTTTAGTATATGAAAAAAATAAGAAACATGTACAATGTAGTGAATCTTATATAAAACTCAAAATATTCAATTTAAAGGAGTATTCAATATTTGGTTACTGTTATTTATATTTTTGTTTTTCCCTTTCATGAAATTAAAGAGATAGTAGATAATAAATCTTTATTTTGGAGTAGATATATTTCTTTTAAAAATCCTTATTTTGCCCAAACAAAGCTTGGTATCATAAGATCTGGTTCCAATTACTGTTCCATACAATCCACAGTCTAGAAACACCTGCTTTAGGATATAGAGGAATTCAGGCTGGATATTGGTTGGCCTGATTATCCAAATGTAGCCAGTGCCCAGTGTCACTATGTGAAGTAGGGGTAACAAGTGTCTTTTCTCAGCATGGCCACCTCTTTGGTTAATAACACACCACACTCTTCTCTTAGAGCATGGTCTCTGGATTGAGACTCCCTTGCTTTGAATCACATCTCTGCGTGTTATTGTATGTATGCCTTTAAACTCTGGTTACCTAATTATTGAGCCTCTCGGAACCTCAGTTTTCACCTTAGCAAAATGGGAATAATGATCCAGGCAATGGGTGGAGTATAAAGCACATATTAATATGCCTAAGATATAATAATAGCTACCACTTACTGCATGTCTACATTAAACGTAGCTTCCCCATCAAAAGCAGCACTGTAGGCCCCAGGAGGGGATGTGTGCATGAGAGATTGTCCCATGGAGCCTGTGTCCTGAGCCATGGGGAAATAGTTCTATATTTAACTCTGGTGTTAAGCACTGAAGAGGTATCTATTCTTTTGTATATTCCTTTGTGTTTAGCTTCTTTCATTTATCACAATATTTTCTTCCCAAACAAAGAGTTCAAAAATAAAAAAAGGAAAACCAGAGTGCCTGCACACTGACTTGATGTTGAGAACAGACTCCCCTGCTATGGAAGAGCAGAATGGAAATAGGTCAACACAGAGCAGCAGTATGACATAGAGAGGCCACATCTGCACTTAAGCTTCCCCTCCATCTGTGTCAGCATCTCCCTCCAAGTCTGTAACTCTGCTGACCCAGCTGGTGGCCTTCAGGTGCTGATGATTTTTCTCTCTTCTGACCTTGACTACCTTTCTCTGTTTGACCCTGTAATCAACATATTCCTTTAGTACTTCAAAAAGGACAACAAGAGACAGAACTCTAACAGCACGTGGCAGAGATTGGATGGATGCAAAAACTACAGAAATACTACCAAGGGATGTATGAGCGCTGAAACAAAAGGTAACTAAATTAGGGTTATTAAAAAGAGGAGAGTCAAAAGCAAACCAATACTTAAAAGGCAAAGGAATTTATGAAAAAAGACAAAGGAATTGAAGTCTACAAAGAGAGAATTAATGATCAGAGAGGTAGGAGGTAAATCTGGAGTGAATGGAGTTGTAGAAGCAAAGGAAGAAAGGGTTTTGTTAAGAGGAACAAAGAGTAGGATCAAGATAAATGATACCTTCTGGACTAGAAAACCTCATCCATCTTCCCCACTCCCCATCAGGAGCTCTGGCAGCCAGGCCTTTCCTATGCAAACAGGAGATGGGAAGAATCCTGTCTGTTAATCTGACCAACTCAAAAGGGAAAATGAAAAAACTGATATTGAACACAGCTTAGTTGGATCATCCACTTCGATGTTCAGAATTGATTAGATACACTTAGGATCTCATAGCTTCCTGAGAAGAAGAGCTTCCTGCTTTTGTTTGCCCATTTTTTTCTTCAAATCATTCCAAAATCGACTTAATCGATGTATAATTTACATACACAAATACACTCACTTTAAGTACACAATTTGGTGGCCTTTGACAAATGTATATTTCCTTCATACAAAGTATACAGAATAGTTCTATTATTCCCAAAAGTTTCCTCATGCCCTTAGGCAATCAACACTTCTTGCCCACAAGTAAACACTGAAGAACTTTCTGTCACTATAGATTTGTTTTGTCTACTCTAGAATTTTGTATAAATAAACCATATGGTAAAATGTTTTTGTATCTGGATTCTTTGACTCAGCACATTGTTTTCTTCTCTAACATTTTAGTATAAATATATTCAATCATAAAGCAAAGGAGACAGAATTTTATAATGTGCACCCATATACTCACCACTAGATTCTAGCAGTAAATTTTATTACACTTGCTTTAACACATCCATTCACATATCTTCTAGTTTATGCATTTTGTTTTTCCATGTTTTGCAGAGCCAGGGATCAAACTCAGGGCCTCACACATGCTAGGCGAGGACTCTACCACCGAGCTGCACCCCAGTCCCACTTTGATGCATTTTAGTTTATTTCTAAATGCTTCATCATGCATGTGAGACACAATTATCCGTGTTGTTGCATGAATCAGTTATTTGTTCCCATTTACTGTATTCTATTGTATGGCTAAAGCACACATGGCTTATCAGTTTATCTACTGATGGATAATTAAATTACTCCTAGATTTTTGTTATCACTAGAAAAACCATCATGAACATTTGTGTTCAACTCTTTGCATGGATATACACTTAAAAAAATCTTGAATAAGTACTTTGGAGTGCTTTTGAGGGGTCATATGGAAAGCACAATTTATAAACAGCCAAACTGTTTTCCAAGTTGTATCAGTTGACTTTGCTACCAGCTATGTGTTGGAGTTGCAACTGTTTCACATTCTCACTGATACTTTGTATTGTCAGAACTTTTGATTTTAGTCATTCTGGTAATCTTTTAATTTACATTTCCTTGATAATGAATGCTATTGAGCACATTTTCACGTTCTTATTGGCTATTTGTGCATCCTTTTTTGTGAAATGTCTGTTCAAATATTTCGCCCATTTGAAAAAAAAAATGTGCTTTTTTTTTTTTTAAACAAGTGATCTTTTCTAGAGGAGATTTAAAAGTTTTAATGAAGAACAATTTTTAAATGTTTTCTTTTATGGTTAATGCTTTGTGTATCTATGTTCGAAGAAATTTTTGCCTAAGCTTGCAAAGAACTTCTTTTATGCATTCAGGAGCCCTTTGAGATGTTTCTATTTTGCATCTTGGGTGATGGTTACCTGCATATTTGACTTGTGGCTCTTCATTAAAGTGAATATTCACATTTCATGCACCTTTTTGAATCTTTTTACATTTCACAGTTTTAGAAAAGATGCAACTTTTTTTAAATGTAGCTATCTATAATTCTTAGCTCTGAGATTGGGGAAAAAAATAGAAGAGTTGGGAGATAGAGGAAGAAGAGTTGGGAAATAGAGGAAGTATCACAGAAAGTAGAGTAGAAAGTCAAAGCAGGGCTGGATCAGCAATAGAGCATTCACCTAGCATGTGCGAGGTGATGGGTTCAAGCCTCAGCACCACATTAAAAAATAATAATAAATAAAGTAAAGTTTTTTTAAAAAGTCAAAGCAATGGAAAATAGGAGAAAAATATACAGAGCAGGTTCAGAAAGCACAATACCCAAAGAACAGAGAAAGAAGAAAAACAGAAAAAATGAAAATGAAACCAACTAAACAAATATTTCCTAAATACTTATGATGATGTGAGTTTCCAGATGAGTGCCCAACCAGTGAATTGAGTTATGGATTCAAGGAACATATTATAAACTTTCAGAATGCATGACCAATGGCTCAGGAAGTGACTTCTCCAGGAATTTGAAATTAATAATATACTTATATGTCAATAGATTAAGACAAGATTTGAATAAATGATGAAGAGTTTAAGGTTGAATTACATAGAAAACTACCAAACAAGAGTGTTTTGTTGTTGTTGTTGTTTCTTTTTTGGTACTGGAGATTGAACCCAGGGGCACTTAACCACTGAGTCATATCCCCATCCCCGCCGCCCCCTTTTTTTTTTTTTTTGTATTTTATTTAGAGATAGAGTCTCAATGAGTTGCTTAGTTGCTTAGACTAAGCAAGTTGATGGTGCTGGCTTTGAACTTGCGATCCTCCTACCTCAGCCTCCTGGGCCACCGGGATTACAGGTGTGTACCACCATGCCCAGTCAAGACAATGATTAACTCTAGGGAAAACAAGAAGTTATACAGGAAAGTAATCATAGTTTGGTAGGCTGTGACTGGGTTGTGACTCTTATCTGCATGACTCAGTAAGGTTGAGCATCCTAATCCAAAAATCTGAGATCTAAAATGCCTCAAGATTCAAAACTTTTTGAGTACCAACCTGATGGTCACAAGTGGAAAATTTCACACTGACCTCTGGTGATGGATTGCAGTCAAAGCACAGGTACCATAAAATGTGTGTAAAATTATCTTCAAGTTATGCATATGAGATATATATGAAACAAATGAATTTTATGTTTAAAATTAAGTCTTATCCCCAAGATATTTCATTATGAATGTGCAAAAGTTCTAAAGTAATTTTAAGATATGATATCAAAAGCAGTTTTAGCCCTAAACATTTTTTTAAAATTTTTTTTAAAGAGAGAGAAAGAGGGAGAGAGAATTTTAATACTTATTTTTTTTAGTTTTTGGCGGTCACAACATCTTTGTATGTGGTGCTGAGGATCGAACCTGGGCCGCATGCACACCAGGTGAGTGCGCTACCGCTTGAGCCACATCCCCAGCCCTAGCCCTAAACATTTTGGATAAGAGATACTCAAGCTGTAGCATAATTGCTGAAGATTAATCTAATCAAAAATCAGAATGTAAGTATTTTGAGAAGATGGAGAAATAAAAAGTTAATGGTTGTTATGATTTGGATTTAGAAAGTCCCCCAAAGTTTCATGTGTTGAAGGTTTGTTTCCCAATGCAGCAGTGTTCAGAGGTGGGGATTTGGGGAAGTGATTATACCTTTGAGGGCTCTGACATCAATGGATTAATACAATGAGGGATTCTTAGCTGCATGGATTATTGTGAGGTGGTGGAAATCATAAGTGGTGGGGCTTACTTAGAGAAAGTAGGTCACTGGGGGTGTGCCTTGAAATGGGCATATCTTGTCCCCACCCCTTTCCTTGTGATCACTCTCCCTCTGCTTCCTAGTCACCATGAAGTGAACAGCTCTGCTCCACCAGGCCCTCTCCACCATGATGCTCTGTCTCGCTATAGGCCCATAGCAAAGAAGCCAACTCAACAGAAACTGAAACCTCTGAAACAATGACACAATATAAATCTTTCTTCCTCTAAGTTTTTTTTTTTCAGGTATTTTGTCACAAAGCTGACTAACACAGGGGCAAACAGAGTGAACAATGAGAAAGAGCTACAGTCTTCTCTTGTATACTATGAAGTAAATAGGAAATGTCCTAACCTCCTGCTTCCAAAAAATCAAGATGTAGCAATATAAGCACATTAATATTATTATGATTATGATGTGAGACAGGGTTTCACTATGTTGCCCAGGGTGCTCTCAAACTCCTAGGCTCAAGTTATACTCCCACCTCAGCTTCCCAATTAGTGCAATTTCAGACCCACATCACCAGCTATAAACATATTATTTGGAAACACAAAATAATTACTTAAAAGAATGAAAAGATTGCCTCTGGGGAGATGAAGAAAAGCACTTGATTAAATTCAACATTAATTCATGATTTTTGAAAATCATTTTAAAATCAATACATAGTGATAGTACATATTTATGGAATATATGTATACAATATGTAATGACCAAATTATGGCAATTATCATGTTGATAGCCTCAAATATTTACATTTTCTTTGTGTTGGGAACATTGAAAATCATTTCTTCTGGCCAGGTGAAATGGTGCATGCCTGTAATTCCAGCAACTTGGGATGCCAAGGCAGAAGGTCACAAGTTCAAGATCAGGCTTGACAACTTAGTGAGGCTCTCAGCAACTTAACAAGACCTGGTCTCAAATTAAAAATAAAAAGGACTGAGGATGTATTCAATGGTAAAGAGACCCTGAGTTCCATACCAGTATAAAAATGCAACAACAAACAAGCAAAAAAGTTATTTTGATATATACAATAGCGCTGGTAGAGTGTTCATCTAGCCTGTATAAATTCCTAAGTTCATTCACCAACACTGCAAAGAAAAAAAAATACAGACACACATATATATATATATATATACACACAGATGTATATAAACAACAAAAAATATTAACTATAGTTTCCCTACTGTACTGTAGAACACCAAAACTTATTCCTCTTATCTGTGTTGTTTTTTGGTATCCAAAAAGTGACCTCTATCTCCCCTTCCCATTTATAACTTAAAAACTTTCCCCCTCCTTCTTCCTTTCACCCTTTCCTTCCTAAATAATCCAACTCTAAAGTCATTATGAGGGGCAGGGCAATATAAGCATTCAAGAGGAGAGACTGTCTGGTGTGGGGTTTTATCAGAGCCTGAGTAGGTTGGGGGGAGTCTATGCAGGAGAGGGGGCAAAGGTAACATTAAGAGATTGGTTATATATGAGAGAGTTACACAAATAAGTAAATATCTCATTGTTGGAGAAAGGATTTATAAAAATAAAATCTAATAAACTCTGCCATTTTGAAAATGAATGGAAATAGTTTGTGGAGGCCCATAAATTTCAAGAAATATAGACATAAATAGAAATAAATATAGATGTAAATATATGCATGTGGAGATGTATGTATATATGTATGTATATATAACTGATTCCAGCACTGAGGCAGGGAAAGGACAAGTTGTATGTGGAACATTTGAGTGTGCCAGAAAACAAGGAGTACTCAAAGAACAAGAACAAGAAATGTGTGTGTGTGTGTGTGTGTGTGTGTGTGTGTGTGTGTGTATCCTATAGTTCTGCCCATTGAGAAGATTTTGGATCAGTTACCTGCCAATAACAATTAAAAAATAGAATATGCTGGGGGTGGGCGGTGTGTGTTGTGGCTCAGTGGTAGAGCACTTGCCTAGTATGTGTGAGGCACTGGGTTCAATCCTCAGCACCACATAAAAATAAATAAATAAAGTTAAAAAAGAAAAGAAAATTAAACATATAGATCTTGGCTTCTAAATAATACAGACTTTACTTAAAGGAATCAAGACTTCTTGAAGAAATGACTGATTCCAGCACTGAGGCAGGGAAAGGACAAGTTGCACATGGAACATTTGAGTGTGCCAGAAAACAAGGAATTACTCAAAAAACAAGAAATGCATGTCAAAAGGACACAGAAGCCAACTTGAAGGGACTCTCTTGGCCAAATCTGGAATGAGCTGAGCATCAAAATAAATATTGATTTAAACAGAGTTTCTCCCAGTGATTAAAGTAGGGAGTCACAAGTCCATTGTAAGCTAGATAGAGATAGAAAGATAGAAAGAAAGAGATAGATAGATAGATAGATAGATAGATAGATAGATGGAGGTACATGCCAACATGCCAACTGTGCATGTGCAAGCACCTGCCCATTTAGTCTCTTTATTGCTCTCCAGACACTGAAAACCTGGAGAAAACAGAGTATGAAGGATTCATTCTGGCTCAGGGAACAACTTCCACTTTAGAATATTATTGCAGAAGATCTGTAACTGAAGAATATGAGATCATTACATAGTTGGTGGCAGAGAACAATGCTTAATGGACACCATCAGTTGGTGTAACAGAGAACACTTTCTTGATCTAATGAACTTTATGATGAAGTTGAAGATAGTTTTGGAAGTTACTTGAAAGAATAGATAAGAGCTCTATGAATTACCTCCCCGACCCCTGCAGTTGCCTTATTAAAGAGATAGGAACTCTCAGTTGGAAAATTTGTATATATAGCATAGAGTTAAAAGCCAAAAATGCCTCAATAGAGAGCATCTAATCACTCTTTAAGTTGAAAGCCAAGTACCCTGAAGAATCGCCAGATTGATTTGTGGATTTTCCTGTTCCATTTTCTGTTTCCTGGGCACCACAGAGCTCCTTAATAAGCATTCATAGTCAGTTTTGGCAGCATTAAAATCACTGAAGGCATTTGGGGATGTTATGGATGAAATCAATGAGACCTGGGTACTTGAGCCAAACAAACAAACAAACAAAAACCCTACATAGAGTGCAACAGTATGCAGAATGCATTAGAGAATGATTCTTCCATAAATATAGAGGTAGAATCTATCATTTTACTATGCTTCCTAAATGCTGATTTCTTGGAGCAGACCATATAGTATAACCCCAGGGAATTAAAATGAGCAGGAACATATAACTCACGGGATCCAGAAAAGAGCCTGTTAAAAAATTTGAAAGATGTTTTGGAAATTGATTTTCCAGCTTGTGCTATCTTAGAAAAAAATTTTGATTTGACTATGGACTGTAGAATTTATTATTTTAAGCCTATCAAATTGATTAACTTAGTGATATCATTACTAATCAAATGTGTGATAATTTCCACTACAGACAACCTTTCTATCAAATATGTTTTTATGAGTGATTAAGAGTATTGCTCACTATTGAGCAGAGCTTTAACATCATATATAGTGAATATACATATTATAATAAGCCAATTACCTTGAATATATCTCGGAGGAAACCCTGAAATAACAATGTAACATTTTTATCCCAGGCACAGTGGTGCACACCTGTAATCCCAACAACTAAGGAGGCTGAGAAAGGATTACAAGTTTGAGGACAGGCTCAGTGACTTAGCTAGCAAGACCCTGTCAAATAAAAAAAGAAAAAAAAAGGGACTGGACTGGTGGTGTATGGTAAAGCACCACTGGGTTCAATTCTTGATACAAAAAAAAAAAAAAAAACAATGTAATACTTTCTGATGAGATGGAAACTTTTAAAAATTATCAAAATAATAATATACATCTGCGTTGTGTTCTTCATGACTAAAACACTCAGGGTCACTCCAGGTGAACTGGGCTGCACAAAATAATCACACAAGAGACAGAGATATCTTTTTCTGTGATGGCTCCTCTGACCTTAAGTGTGCTCAGAGTGTGTGTGTGGGGGGGGGGAGCGAGCACCTACTGACCCTTTTATTGAGCAGAAGCCATTCAAATGAGGCAAGGGGTCAGGTTTCAGGGGGTTGAGTCTAGCTTCTTGATGTCTGCTGTCAGCAGGTTGAGTGACATCTAGGAAGGCCACACCCAAAGGCAGAGCAAGAGAAAGGGACACACAAAGGGAACATTCTATCCCAAAGAGGGCAAAGGGGTAGTATTACAAAGGAATAGGTGAGTGTAGCTCAACTCCATGGGTGACACACCTACATCTGAAGACACGCCCTCAACTTTCTGAACTAGGACATCACCCAAGTCACTAGTAGTGATCAGTCAGAGCCTCTTGCTTCAGGATGGAAGGCGCAGGTCATTCAGAGTAACTTCCCATACATCTGCCTTTATCTCTTACTAAAAGTCAATGGGGAAATTGACTAAAGTCTTGAAAGACTTTCCAAGTCTATTGCTGTGCCTAATGGTGTCCCTCATTTCTCTGAGACTTTCTTCATCACCCCCCGCCCACCACCACCAGAGATTGAACCCAGGGGCACTTAACCATTGAGCCACATCTCCAGTATCTGCCTTTTTGTTTTTCATTTTGAGACAAAGTCTCACTAACTTGCTTAGATCCTTGCTAAATTTCCAAGACTGGCTTCAAATTTATGATCTTCCTGCCTCAACCTCCCAAATCGCTGGGATTATGACTTCCTTCATTTTTCTGTGTTCTTTTTCTCTATTCTTTAGCTTGTATAATCTTAATAGATCTGCCTATAAATTAGCTTCTTATTCTGCTAGTTCAAATCTGCTATTGAGCCCCTAACGAAGTTATTTCAGTTATTGCAATTTTTGGTATTTTCATAATTTCCAGAAATATATTTTCTAGAATTTCTATTTGGTTAATTTTAAAATAATCTTTATCTCTTTACTGAGTCTCTATTTGATGTGACAGCAAATAAATGTCACCCTTACCTTTTACTTTTTTTTTTTAATACCTTTATTTATTTTTATGTGGTCCTGAGGATCGAACCCAGAGCCTCACATGTACTAGGCAAGTGCTCTACCACTGAGCTACAACCCCACCCTATCTTTTACTTCTTTAATCATATTTTCTTTAGTTCATTGAACATGTTTAAAATAGCTATTTGAATTCCTTTTTTTTTTGTGACAAATCCAACATCTGGTCATTCTCGTAAGCTTTTTGTTTTATTTTCAATGTATGAGTCATAGTTTCCTGTTTCCTTGCCTGCCTGATAATTTGTTTGTTGGAAAAAGGATATTTCAGAGGGGCTGGGGCTGGGGCTCAGCAGTAGTGCACTTGCCTGGCGTGTGTGAGACACTGGATTCGATTTTCAGCACCACATAAAAATAAAAAAATAAATGTCTATCAACAACTAAAAAAAATTAAAGGAAAAAAAGGATATTTAAGATAATATATGTGACAACTCTCAGTACTGATCTCTCCTCCATGTCCCTGGGACTTGTCAGTATGACAAATAATCCCAGATTTACTATGTTCCTCTTTATGATGGTGTGAAAGTCAAACATATTCAGTAAAAATATTACTTGAAGTTTTGAATTTGGACTTTTTCCTGGGCTAGTCATAGATACTATAATACTCATTTGTGATGCTGGGCAATGACAGAAAGCTGCAGCTCTCAGAAGTCACACAATCAAGAGATCAAACAACTGATACTCTATGGTGAACTGTGTTGCTAAACTATGATATTCAATAAGTTAGATGTATTATATACATTTTCAACTTATGTTTTCAGTGGGTGTTATGGTTTGGATATGAAATGTCCACCAAAAACTCACATGTGAGACAATGCAAGAAGGTTTGAAGAAATGATTGGGTCATAGCCTTAACTTAATCAGTTAATCAATCCCTGATGAGATTAACTGAATGGTGACTGGAGACTGGTGGAATGTTGCTGGAGGAAATGTTTCACTGGGGGCGTGGCTATGGGATATATATTTTGTATCTGGAGAGTGGAGTCTCTCTCTCTGCTTCTTGATCACCATGTAAGCTGCTTACCTCTGCCACACTCTTCCACCATGATGTTCTGCCTCACCTCAAGTCCTAAGGAATGAAGCCAGCTGTCTATGGAATGAGACCTCTGAAACTGTGAGCCTCCAAATAAACTTCTCCTCTGTAATTGTTCTGCCTGGGTCTTTTAGTCACAGTGGTGAAAAAGCTAAAACAGCGGGTTTATCAAAACATAACCCCATCTTAAATTAAGGAACATCTGTATTTGTTCAGTGATTGGCTGGATTCGATGAAATTCATATCTCACCACTCACATCTAGATGTTAAACGTCATTAATTTCCAGCTGATTGTTTTATTATTTCCAAAGGTACTCAAAATAAATTGCTCCATAGACAAATCCAATTGAAATTTAACCCCTTTGAAGAAATAGTTTATAAGATCATTGTGTAATATTTGTTCTTACTCTAGGAGAGCTCTTCCCAGCTATCTTAATTTGTTCTTTCCTGAAAGCTAGCTGGCCTACAAGTTTTCTCTACATCCACTGGGGATTGGTTTCAGAACCCTCTGCATGTATCAAAATCCTTGGATGCTCAAATTCCTACTATGAGATGGTTAGTATTTGCATATAAACTACACACATCTTTTGGTATATTTAAAATAATCTCTGGATTACCTATAATACCTAATATAATGTAAATGCTACATAAATGACTGTTATACTGTATTTTTAGGGAATAATGATAAGGGTGGGGAGCATGAACATGTTTTTCTTTTTCATTTTGGTATGAGGTTGGTTGAATCCATGGACACTTAACTAGTGAATAGAGAGCCTACTGTATCTTGACTCTCTTCCCAATTATCTATTATCATAACCTCGCTAGATCACTTTTTGGCTTGAACTTTTCCATGTTCTGATGCAAATGAAGTCATTCTTTAGGGAAGAGATAAAGGGCTGTTTTATGGATTGCTTAACCCCCAGGCACAATCTTTGAGCCAAGTCTCTGGATCTGGGGTTAGAAAATAGCAAGCTTCTCTTAGAGTCATGTTTGTGGTCCAAGAGCTTAGGTGGACAAAGGGCAGCAGGCTGAAGTCCTCCTAGCTTCTCTCTTCATGTGAGTACCATTTGAGGAGCTGGGTTAAAGGTAATCAGAATTCCAATATCTTAGCACTCCAGCCCAAGGTGGAGCATCTGTTCCATGAATTGCAGCTGGATGGAAGGGAATCCCTTATCTCTAATCCACACTTAGCCTAACCCTTGATTTAGCCTCAGCATCATGTGGCTAGGAAAAGAAAAGGAATAAGAACGCTGACATCCTGTTCCTCTGATGAGTGCTACTGGGAAGCTTTGTGGTTTGGGTTGCAGCAGTCTGGAATCTGTCTTGCAAAATGAGAGGGGGAAGGACAGAGAGGTATTGGTTCATGCAGACAGACTGGTAACACAGTCCAGGACTTTTTCATGGAAAAATTTTCATAGAATTTTTTTAGATTGATGTTTATTTGCTATTTGCCTTAAGGGCCATAATTTTCACTAGTTTCACTTAGGGTGGGTCAGCTCTTTATGCTGTCATATCAGTATTAATCTCTTGGTATTATTCTTGTAATTTTCCTGTCAAAAAATAAAAAAAGTTGTGTTAGGAATCAAATCCAGGGCCTTGCACATGCTAATTAGACATTGTGCATGGAGCTACAACTCCAGCCAAAAATTAAGAAAACTTTAAGGATTGGACATATAATCCAGTGGTAGATAACTTGTCCTAATGTCACTGGAGGAGGTCGTATAGAGGGGTACTCTACTCAGGACACCCGGAAAGTAGAGTTCTTGGCATATGAAATGGACAAAAATTTTGGCACATACCAGAGACGTAGATTTATTTGGGAAAGTAGACATTTATAAGAGAAAATGTCCGAGAGAGAGAGAGAGAGAGAGAGAGAGAGAGAGAGAGAGAACTTTGGGGGTAAAGTAATAAATACACATTTGAGGTAGTAAACTGGCCATTACTAGAGATATAGCAACATCTTGATATGGGGTATTAATATTTATAGAGGGCCTGCAAGGTGGAGCACTCCTATAATCCCAGCTGAAGCAGGAGGATCACAAGTTCAAAATCAGCCTCAGCAATTTAGCAAGGCTTTTAAGCAAAATAAAAAGGAGGGCTAGGGATGTGGCTCAGTGGTAAAGTGCCCCTGAGTTGAATATATTATATTATTTATATATATAAATAATATATATATATTTTCATGCAGACAAACAGTAGTTAGGGGCTGGCCTACAGGTGGAGCCAGGGCGGAGTGACTCGATTTCCTGCCAGCCAGCTTTTCTAGCGCTTGCACATTTCCCTCGTGTTTCTTTTTGCAGGCAAGAGCAGGGTTTAAGGGTTAAGCCTCTTAGGTAGAGGACTAAGGACCTGGGCGGGGTTGGTGGGAAAGGCTTGTTTTACATTTCAAAGGTTTATGGACATTTCCTGCTTTCCATCAGTTTCTAGGCACTTCTGAGACAGTGTATCTTTCTTTTTCTGTATTCCCAAGTTCCTATCTCACTAGCATTGGAAATTCCCTGGGCTTGATCCCCCAGCAAATACCCACACGCACTTAAAAAATCCCCCTACCCACCCTTAAAAACAAAACAAAACAATGACAGGGAATGGGGGGAATAGTTAAAATATCTCAGGGAAATAGATATTAGGAATAGATTAAACCATAAAGCAGTTCACTTTTGCCACTTACTATTCCCACACACTGGTAATAACACTAGCAGAGATCATGAAACAAAACTTCGAACATCCAATACGGTTTCACAGAGCACTCAGCTGTTGTAGAACAGGAAAACATTAACAGGAAGCAGCGGTAGACGGTCTCGCTGGTTTTTCAACTCAAAAGGGACTCCTAGGGGTCTCGTGCGTGGGGTCTCTGGACCGCCCAGGGAAACTGTAAGTTGAGACACGTCCAGGGCAAGCCCAGGCTACCGCAGTGGGAGGGCAGGGAAGCGCTACGCCCTATAATCGCCGGCTCCACGTCAGTTTCTAGGCCTCCACGCCGTCAGTGCCTTCCGGTGTCTAGGGGAGTGAAGGCCCAGGGGTCGGAGCGGAGGAGAGCCCGGGCGGGAGCAGGACGGTACGTACCGGTGCTCCCCAGCTGCTCCTGCGCAGGGCCGCAGACAAGTAGCGCGAGACCCGCGGCACTCGGGGTCGGAGCGCACCGGGTTTGCGCGTCCTTGCGCAGCCCGCCAGTGGGCTGCTAGCCGACTGCAGCTTCTGACACTCGCCCCTGTAGGGGGCTCAGCAGAAGCCAGGAGCGGGGTGGGCCTTATGCAGGTTATTTAATTATATGGACTCTTTCCGGTTTGCCCCTTGGGCACTGGCTGGGCGGAGCGCCCCCGCCTCCTCGGCCCCACTCCCTCTACCCTGCGCTGAAGGTCGCCTCAGGCTGCCGGGGTCCCTGATGTGATCGGGTTTGCTCCGACCGCTTGGACCCACTAAAGAGTGGGACTGCTGGGCCGTCGCAGACCACCCCACATCAGCCTCCAGAGGTGCAAACTGGCCTCAAGCTTTGGTGGCAAGTCCCCAGCGGCTGTAAACTTTGGTTAAAATGATCTGGAGTGTTGCTTCAGGGGCGAACTGTCGAAAACATGCGCAGTTCTCCTTTCGAAACTTTGACAAAGGGGACTTTTTCTTTACTCAACCGGAAAGTCTGGCCCAGCGGGAAGTTTTAGTCTTTTTTGCAATAGCGAGGTAAAATAGGTCAGGGTTGTTTTCCAAAGCGGTTTAATGTATGTTTTGGCAACTTACAAGCTTGCCTTGGGAAAGTTGCGAGTGCTAGACTGATAAGAATTTCTGTAAGTCACCCCCCTACCAAAAAGAAGCTCGTTGCTACCGCTTACTTCCAGACACCTTCAAAACGATAGAGAAATGTAACATCATTTCTAAAAGTTTTCACTTGACTGTGTCGAGATTTGGACGGAGGGCATATTCTTTTAATATTAACAACCCAAACTGGTAAAACAAAGGCCATTGAAAAAGAGTAAATGATTCTAGGGAGCAGGAAGTGAATTCAAAGAGCTGACGCCCTCTAGAAGTTTAGTTGACTTTTGAAATTTGTTATTCCACAACAGAAGGTGGAACCAATAGGGGGTAACATACGTAAAGCATTTAGGACGTTGATAAACCGGAATAATCTAAAACTAAGAACAAGATCTGGCGGGATTGACCTGCTTTGTGTAAGAGATTTCAGATAAAGAGGGACTGAAGTTTTGTCCCCCCCCCGCCCCCCCCCCTGGGGGTTCAACTCCAGAATATAATTTTTTCAAGACTGTTGTTTGGAAGAGAACTTTGAATGTATTTATCATACAGGAATTCATATTCTCTCTCTCTCTCTCTCTCTCTCTCTCTCTCTCTCCCCCCTCCCCCCCCCAACACTTGTTTTTCTGGTACCTTTTGGGTCGAATGTCCTGGTGAAATTGTTGTACATTCCGTCTCTAACTGGCCTTTACATTTTAACACCATTACTTGCTAACATACACCCTTTTCCAAGGTGAATCCAGTTGCTGGTCTGCAGGGACACTTGGTGTCCCCCCTCCCTGGGAGTATTGCGCAACAGGCATAGGAAGGTCGTGGGCAGTTGTTTGAGCGTTGGCCGGGGGCCCTTAAGGAAGCTGAAACGGAAGTAGGTTTGGTCCCCAGGCTGTCCTGGGTTCCACCGCCGTTCCCACTTGGATGACATGGCGCCCCAGCAGCTCCCCTTCAGTCTTGGTGACCTTCGGGCATCAGGCAACTTCCCGGAGCTCGGTTTTCGCCCTTTGACCATACTCGGGGAATTTTACAATCTGGGGAGACGTGGGGGATTCCGCAGCCTACATTGGGCGGCGCCTCACATGGCAGGCAGCGTGGAGGAAACGCTCTGGGGCTCTGCGGGCAGTTCCCAAGAAGGCGGCCACCTCTTGATGCATGCAATGCTGGCGTGCAATTTCTCGTCTGATCGGGAGCATTTCTTAATTTCCCGAGCGTGTCCGAAGAGAGGCCACTGTATAGTGGAAGAGCCGGTGGGTGCCCGGCGTGAGTAAACCAAGAACCTTACCACCTCCTACCGACCCTTTCCCTAGGCTGGAGGCGCTGTGGTCTACGGGGAAGTCAGGGCTCTGTCCCTGGACCCAGCAGAAAAGAATTGAGTCTCCCGCTTTCTACTCTTGATCCCTCCCTTGAGACTTATTGGGGACTTACAGCACTGACTGGTGTAGCCCTTTTAAATCCCAGGAGTGGACTCTGAGAATGGGGGCTTGTACAGCCTCAAGAGCTAATTAAACTCGTGCTTATGG